>NC_056750.1:264062218-264319718 GCF_019279795.1 Protopterus annectens
ATCCAGACACATTACTTTTTCCTGTGCAATGAATGTACGTACTTGTTAATGCTCTAAATGTGTAAGCCCTTATCTACTTTCCTGTTGAAGGACTGTTCCTAATCCTTGCTCATTAACATCAGCCGTAGGTTGTAGGTAAGGTAACTCCATTTTATCGTCACTAATGTTAGCGATATCTTCTAACTCTTCATGTTTCCTATGGCATGCTGAAACACTTCTGGTGCTGCCAGGATCCCCAAAGGGCAGTTTTTTTGACCAAGGTAAGGCCATATTAAACATTCAAAGTTTGGAACTTGCTCTATCAAGTTTGACTTGCAAAATTCTTACTGAGTTCCATCTATATAATTGTCACTCTTAGTGAGTACAAACTGTATACCCACAAATGCAAAGAAGCCTTCTGTGTAGAAATCATTCAAAACATAGAAATTTGAAAGGAAAATATTAGTTCACATTTGGGACTTGAATTCAAAACTACCAGAATTCTATATGTGTGTGTGTATTATATGACCACACAACAGTTTACCGCTTCATAAGTTAGTGTAAGAACTACTGCCTAGTAGCAATCAGGAAAGCTTGACTATAGTCACCCCATGATGGAAGTTACCATACCCATGTAGTTATCAAATTCCATTTTAAATGGAGGGAGTGCCTGACACTGTTTTAAGATGTTCGTGTAAACAGACAAAAAAAACTTCTAATCACAAAAGTAATATAATTCCCATTGCATGAGCTTTCTTTGCCCAAAAAGCAGACTTCATCAGAATACTGAATCAATGGTTGCCTCTGTTTTTTTACATTTTTTTAAAAAACTGATTATTCAATAATTAATATTAAACCAATAATTTGACAACAATTAAAAAAAACTAGGTTTTAAGAAAAAACTTTTTTTTAGTGAATAAGTTAACCCTTTGTTGCCATGTGGTTTGAATTTGAAACTAACATTTTAAGTGCACCTGTGCCTAAATGTGCAAGCAAACATTGTTTTAAGATGAGTGGCAGTTTGTTGGCAAGGGAGGTGTTTGGTAATTAAATAGATACAGCATCTTGCATGGGCATGGATCTTTGCATAGGCAGGGATCTTTCTTGGCATGGAATCTAACATATAAGACATCTTCTGGGGAGATGATAAGACACAATAATCAGGAACAATTATTTCAGCTTGAGTAATTCAGGCTTTCAGACCATGAATCATCTTAGTAATTAGCCTGTGTACCATCTTCATTTGGGACATATATTCTGTTAAGTGCATGCCTAAAGGGTGCTCTACTCAATGGTTGGCTGAATCAGTGAGGCATATTGGGGTGTAATGACTTCCCTGGGGTACCAGAAATCCCTATGAGTATTTTACAAGTTGCTCAAAGGCCCTTCTTGCTACTGAGGCAACTTGTTGATCAAAGAGTAGGATTTTTACATGTGCCTAAGCCCTTAATAACTCACTTAACACTTAAATTGCCTTCCATCAGCACAATAGGAATCAGGATCTATTGATTTCTCAAAGGTTAAAATGCTGCATTTTGTTTATACTAAGCATCACCCTACTGTTTTCAAACCATGGTTTTATCTTGCCCATTTTGAAGTATCAAAGTGTTAAAAAAGGAAATGACAAAAAGTTGCACTCATGAGACTATGTGAGGATCCATAAGAGTGAAACATGAGTGCAGAATCCCATGGCACCCAGTGGCTACCACAAACGGTATACGAAATTAGACACTCATCCTCTTATTTGGGTTCTTCTTATAAGTTAAATGGCAGTTCAACAGACCATGTTGGTATGTGAGTTGATCGATGATCCGCTATATAAAATCATGTCAAACATATTTGCAAAATACAGAAAAGCTGCATGTATCGACAACCACTTCATCAGTGCAACTGAGGTTCTTCAAAGAGGCTGACCATGTTTTAAAGGCATGAGCTATCATGTCAGACTATACTGGTCGATGTCCAGGAGTAGCAAATTGCCTGTATTCTACTATACTAATTCCACCAGTATCATTTCCATAATCTTACAAATCTCCCCCTGACAGGCACTTCCTAAAGTCTTTCCTATTACCCATGACTCCATGGCTCCATTCCATTTTGGGCGCACTCTATCAGCATACCTCTCAGGTTTGAGGTGAAAACATCCAGCATGATTTTTGAGGAACCTCACTGAGACAAAGGGAAACCATGCAAACACAACACAGACATTGCTAGAGATCAGGATCAAACCAAGTAGCTTGTGTTTCACAGAAGAACACCTTAACCATTATGCCATCCATGTCCTTATCATATCATCAGGATTTTATTTATTTATTTGTATTTTTACGAGGATGTTACACTAATCATTAGTTATCTTTTACAGTCACATGCCAGGCAATATTAATCACGGCATAATCATTCTCCACACTATCCCCCCCACACTTACTATCAATGTCTATACATTGTCCTTCTTTTGAACGATTATCTTTTTGTTTTTACTCTTATGTGTAATAAATTTTTGTCCAATACTATCAGTGCAACCCTTAATGTATATAATTGTTTTTCTTTTGTTTTTCTCTTTATAATTAATTTCGTATTTGCAGTGTTGTTTTTAATAGTTTTTGTCTTGTATGTTTATCTTTGCTTATGTTTTCCGGGGCTCTTTCCCCTTGGGTCTCCACTGAAAATGGGTTGCTTACTATCAATGCAATGCAAATAGTTAATAATATTTTCTTTTTTACAATTATTTTGTATTGTGATTGTTATTTAGTATTTGTATATTGTCACTTTATTTTTATTTATGTTTGCTGGGACTTTTCCCCTTGGGTCTCCACTGAAAATGGGTTTGTTTGCAAACTCAGTTGGACTAACCCGGTTAACAAATGTGAAATAAATAAATAAACATATTGTATCATATACACACACACACACACACACACACACACACACACACACATATATATATATATATATATATATATATATACCTTGACAAATACAAAGTAGTTACATTATTTCAAGGACACAGCTTTAAAAAGTTCAAAAGTATTAAGTCTTTTATGTAGATTTGGCAGAAGAAACATAAAGTGAAGAAGAGAGTAGAAGAGGGAGCAAGAGAGATTTATGTATGAGTGAAAACAGAGGGAAGCCCAAAGTTTAGCAATGCAATAAGTCTTTGCTCTGAAGTCCTACAGACAGAGATGAATTTGGTAGAGAAGGCTGAGAGATAAAGAGCGGTAGATAGTGAAGGGGAAATGGTGGGGGTTAGTTGAACAGTGAGATGTGACAATGGGGTGTGGGTTTTATGGAAGGGGTTTGGGTTTTATGTGATGTGCTAGTCCAATTTGAGAGAGATGAAGTATATGTTTTTTCCTGAGGTGCGGCTGCTGGAGTACAAAAAGCATTGATGTGCTGGAGCTTGAAGAGGTGAGTGCATACAAGGAGGCTGTCTCTTTGTTCAATGGGCAGCCATTTAACTTTTTCGGCGGTGCAGCAACAATGTACTTTAGGGCTGAAATGCTTTGAAGATCATTGAGATTGTGTTCAGAGGCATAAGCAAAAGTACGCAGGCTGTAGTCAAACTGAGTAAGGAGTGTTTCTTTACCAGTCATGGATATTGCTGATTTGAAGAGAAATGGTGAGATTTTTTTTCTGGCTTGGAGCTTTAGGGAGTTAATTTTGGCTTTTTTTTTAATATATGGAGATGGAATGTTAGTGATTGGTTAAACCACAGACTTAGGTACTAGAAGGTTATAGTTGTTTCATTGGTGGAGTTATTTCAAGTCTTAGGGAGCGGGTATTTTTGGCTATTTAGAAAGCTTTTGTGGTGTGCCAAAAGAGCATTATTTTGTTTTTTGTTGGATTTAATAGAAGCTTGTGTTGAAGGAGTTGGTGGTGAATAAGGTGGAGATCAGTTTGAAGCTGAGCTTGGCCTGAGGTGTAGGAAGGGTTGGATCTGTAGATGACCATATCAAGTAGAGATGGGAGTGCCCTAGAGACTGTTGATGAAAACTAAAAAGAGGCGTGACAGAAAGAACCCTTGTCAGTCTCCTTTGATGAGTTTAGACAGTATCAGAATATCTTTGTCCAAGTTTGGTTTTAAAGTGCTTGTTTTGTAGAAAACTTTAAAAACAGCAGAAGGTATTAATGCTGATACCAATCTGAATGACGCATTAATGAGGTGGTGTGGTCAATGAGATCAAAAACATTGGCTAGATACATCAAAAGGACAGCTGGTAAGCTGCCATTGTCTGTGTTTAGTAGAATGCTATCTGTGAAGGTATATAGAGCTGTTATGGTGTTGTATGTGAAAGAAGTGATATTGCCAAATGCCTTGAGTGAGCTGAAATGTATATTATTGTTTTCTAGAAATTTCCCGTGTGTGGAAAGTTTGCAGTGGGTCAAAAGTCAGTGCATTTGAAGGCATTAACTTGTTTTGGGAGAGGTTTAATTATGGCTTTCCAAATTATAGGCATGATGTTTTTAGTAATGCAAAGGGAAAAGGTGTGCATCAGAAGCTTCACTCTCTCCAGTGATAGATGAGCCAGGGAAAGAGGTTATCTGACGCTAGGGGTGTGTTTGTTTTACAGCTGTGAAGAAAATGCCCTTTATTATTTTATTTAATGGATTTAAAATGGAAAAGTATATATACATTAGGAAACAGAGTGCCCTTGGTACATTTTATTTCACCTGAATTGCTGAGGATTAATTTGTGCCTTCCAATGGCCTGTTTAGTCAGCTTTCTGAGTGCAGTGAAATGACTGTGGGTCGTGATAGAGGGGTCTGCTTTGCACTCATGCGAGGTTTTGTTCCTGATTTTAAACAGCTACTTTTAGTTGTTTTATTATTTAATTGTTATTTAGTGGTTTGACAAATCATTTTATTACTGGGAAGAATTGCTCTTGTATTTTAAGAAGGGTTATAGTGAGGATATTGACTGCTGTGTTGGGGTTGTCTGTTATGAAAATTTTATCCCAGGCAAAAGAGAAGAAAGCTTTTTGGCTTTGCAAACATGAAGGTTGATTGGAGTCTAAAAGTTCTGAGAATGTAGATTGATTTAGTTCTTGGTTAGTGATGGAAAAATTGATAGGCCAGTAATCACTGATGTATGGGGAAAGGATTTTATGCTGGTGATTGTGGAGGATATATTGGCATTGAATTAATGATAGATTCATGGCAATCAGACTCCAGTGTAAAGATAGGACAGCATTCATCATTTCAGCCTATGCCTCACAACAGGGTTGTGATGGCGAAGAAGTCAGCAGTTGCAGGACCTGCTTGATAAAGTAGAATGATATGAGCTGGTGTAGATAATGGGGGGACTGAATGCTAATATTGGGACAAACATGACAAGATAGGAGGACTGCCTAGATCCACATGGGTGAGACAACATAAATAAAGGAGAGGCCATTATAATCTCATGTCTGGCTAAAGGCTTCATGGTGTCTAAGACACGGTTCAACAAGCGAACCTTAATATCACATCCAAGAGTGGTCAGCATTCAACTCAAGTAGCCTTCATTCTAGTAAAGAAAGAGCATTAGGGCTGAATCAGGTATTGCAAAGTCATCACCACTGACACATTTGACTGACAGCATAAACCACTAGCAGCCACATTCAACTGCAAGTAGTGGTCACAAAAGACTCGAGGCCAGCAGAGACTAAGCTGAAGACCTGAAAGTTGACTGGAGCAAAAGTACAAGAGTTCAAAGAAATACTTCAGGACACAAGTACCTCAGGAAAAAAGTGGAAATAGATGGAGATGAAGAAAAATGTCATCTCAAAACAGAATGTGTGAAGACTATAGAAAGATATGTGGCTGAGCCAGGTATGGAAATAAGGTACATAAGGAAAACTGGTTGTGGATTGCAGAAGTCCAAGAAGTTATCAGAAAAACATAAGTGCAGGAAGAAGTGTAGAAAAAAATGCATCAGGCTAGGAATTAATTGGTTGGCTAAAAATGAAGCAAAGAAAAACATTCTTCAGCCTTTATAAAGTGATTCATTAGATTGCACAAAGAAACTCTATCAGGTTGCAAGGCAAAGACACAAAGATAAAGAAGATAGTAATCAGGCCACATTCAGAAAGGATTACAGCAGCAATCTGCTTACAGCTTCTGAAAGAAGAACATCTCAGAGAAGCTGTACTACTTCCGTGAAAGAGAAAGAACATATGGCAGAATTAGTGCACACTATGTACAAGGACCCAGTGACACAAGTATGAACGATATTCAGGTTCAAATAAGAGGTTCGCAGTTCTGTGCCTAATGTTGTTCATACTGCCGAAGGGTTTCATCAGCAAACAATTTGAAGAATTCCATTAGCAAACAGTTCAGACGGAATAGATCAATATAGCTGATGCACGCAGATAATATAGCATTTGAAGTAGATTCTAAACTGGAATTTCAACAAATAGGGGAATGGAATGCAAACTGGAGGCACATGTGATGGAACTGAGGACAGACAAGACAGTGGTTGTTGGACTGCCACATCATCTTTCACCACCTGTCTCGATTCAGTTCTACTCTTCTACTTTCTTTGACAGTGATGTTTGACTGTTGTATGTATTCTCCCATACAATCTATGCATCTCTTTGCTGAATGCCCTCATTTTGTCTTGCCCGAATGATTTTATATCTGTAATGCCTGTACTTAAGGAAAAAGCTGATAGACTGTAAGTGAAACTGGACTGACAAAACCAAATAGACATTGGTATATATTTACATATACATATATTTTCCAACATATATTTTCTTGTATTTTTTTACAATGTGCATATTTAACATATTCACCATTTTAAACCCCATCAAATTTTATTGCAGTTCCAGTTCGTGATTTTAATATTAAGTCTAAGGAATGCATTTTTAAATGTGATAGAGTATTTAATTGGGTGAGTGTGACTAGTTAAGTAACGAACAATGGAGTTTGGTTCAGACTATAAAATGAGCTAGGCTGTTCATTTCAAATGTATTCTGATGAAGTCCTATTGATTTTGGACGAAAGCGCTCAATACGTGCTTTTTTTGCATTGTTTGGATTATTAAAAGTGGATGCTGTGGACATTTCCACCAAGACTCTCGTTTATTTATTTATTTATTTATTTATTTTACATTTGTTGACCGGGCTAGTGTAACTGGATACATATCCTTTTTCAGTAGAGGCCTGGAGAGATAAGCTCCAAGACAGACAAATAAAAAACTTAGTAATCAATATACAAGAATATGACTAAATAAGAGTATTTATAGTAAACAATGCAGGTTTCAGGCACAACAAGAGAGAGAGAAAAACAAAGAAAATGACTAAAAAGCAGCATTCATTGTAAACAATGCATATTACAGGTTATAACATAAAATTCTGGGAAGACAAAACAACTTGCTTAAAGTGCAAGAATGGTTCTATTATACAATATACAATATTTATTTATTTTATTTTAAACCTTAGATTTTGTTGAAGCAAACTGTCTTTAATATTTGGACTGTAAATTGCACATCATAGAGAGATACCCAGTATTATTGTATTGCTAATTATATAATTAAACATATGTTTTCATATTTCTGTAAATACTCAGTAAACCTGCACTTACAGAGGGCTTTCTTGTTGTCTTGTGAAACCTTATGTCTGGTTAAAAAAAATGTTCTAACAACATCTGTCTTGGTTGTATAGTTTTCAAGATATTAACATTTGTTTGTAAAAGTTTAGAAAAAATATCATTTGTAGTTTGTTTGCATTGTAATATTTTACAGTATTTATGGAAAAAACTATCACTGCACTGTCTATTATCACTGCAAAGAATATGTCTTACTGATTACATTGCTATTTGCGCAATGTTTATATTTGTATTGTTCACAAAATATTTACATTTGTTTATGTTATACTTTTTAAGTTTATTTTCAAAAAATACTCTGGAATGCATGATGTGTGCAGGCTGCTAGAGGTGTGACATTACACACCACATAGATGCTAATGAGTTACTATTTGGACTGTATGCAGCAATTTTCTCTCAGTGCTAACCCTCCCTCTACAAGTCTGATTTATCTGCCTTTAATAAAACCTGGCTGTGCTCACAAATTCAAGATGTAGCTATATTCCCTCTGAATACATTCCATTAAATAAAGGAGAGAAGTGCAGCCATCCTCATCCCATCTCAGACACCCCACTTTTACCCAAAGGGACTCTATCTTCACATTTGTCAAAATGTATTCTTTGAAAAAGTTGGTGCTTTCCTCTATTTACATTTTCCTGGACTGACATATAGAAATTATGGGGCTACCTTTTCATGGCTGTTAATATGGAAAAAAAAAAGAAAAAGAAAAAAAAGAATTGTTAGTTATAGAGAAAATCAGTACTGACTGGAAATTTACTGTTGACAACTATAGTAACTCTCATTACAGCTTTGTAGGTTTATCTAGGCATTGCATGTAAACCTCAACAAAATCTCTATTAAGGAAGGTACACTTTACTAGGTTATCTCTTCTAAATCTAATAATATTATGGGTTTTGGGTGACTGATGGCCATCATCTTTAGTGTCTACCTTTCAGTCTTTGCATGTTGAATTCAAAATAGAAGTCCTAATATATGTAATTTCCTCCTCAACATTGACTTTAAAACATTCATCCTCATTAACTTTGTCTCATGTCTTAAGCAGCACAATCTATCCATTATGCACTCCTTACACTTGGACTCTGCTGAGGGCTATTTAAATAATGCCTCCCTCTCTAATTTAAACAGCATGGCTCCCATTATTTCCAGAAGTAAAAAGCTGAACACCCCTTGACTTGGGTATTCCACAGAGTTAAGTCCCGAATGACTCATAGTATCTGTATATGTAGATTTTTTCCATGTGGCATGAGATTCTATGCAGATGGCCCACTATAAGGAGATGTATAATAATATTAAGTCTATGCTCATAAAAAACAAAAAACACCACTTTTCATAATAATACATACCACCTCATGTTAAACCATTGTGGCAGTCCATCTCCTGAGTGTTGTATTCAGGAATGTCATGTCACCCTAATGTCAATCTATAAGCCCCCCTCCCACCGAGATTGTATCACACAAGTCAGTTAACGCTTTGTTAGTGCTGCCACCTTTCATGTTATTTACATTGTGCACATAGACTATTGTAGAAGCCGCGGTGGTAGAGTGGTAGCATTGTTGCCTCACAGCAAGAGGTTCTCCTGTTCGATTCTTGGCTGGAGTGCCTTCTGTGTGGAGTCTGCATGTCCTCTCCACGGTCGAGTGGCCTCTAAAAGACATGCGTGAATGGGCGTGCCATCGCTGAAGGCTGGGTGTCGGGCTGTCAACTCGGCACTATAAAAATCTACTGCCAATCATTAGCGGACCGGAGATCCGCTGTGGCGACCCCTAACCGGGAAAAGCAGAAAAGACAAACAACAACAACATAGACTATTGTTCTTCCAATGATCATTTAAACACACCTCCCTGATTCACCAATAGAGAAAACAAAGTTTCAGTATCACACTTATTCTCACAATGGGTGAAAAATGGGCTGCCATCTATAGGAATATATCCACCACCACTATGACTAACCCTAAATAAGATGCTTGGCATCTAGTTTCAGTGCAAATTACAATTGATCTCAGCAGCTCTGGTGTACTCTTTGCCATCAAAACCATTTCAGACGTGGACACAGTACTTCTGTATGTTTTTGCCACTGCTTATAAAATCAGATTTGCAGTAGACAGTGATACAGTGTTTCATACATTGTTATTTAAGCTCAGTGAGGTCCTTGCTTAAACTGATCTTGAAATGAAAACCTGGCAGGTTTTCAGCATGGAATTACCTTAAGTTTAGAGCTGATCCAGGAGCTATCTTCATGACTTGTATTAACTAGTCATATTGACTGACACTTACTTGTAAAGCACACCTGACAGAGGATCTGCAGTTTTGCTAGGCTCCATGTTAGACCACATCTTATTTATGATGCCTGTTAACCTGTAGGGACAGTTAAAACATTAATGGGCAGTAATATGAGAAAAGGATTAGCTCTATGTAATCAGATTTAAGAAATGGCCAGTAAGAATCCAAACCTGGCTGACCAGTTTTACAGTCCTTATTAGAATAACCACTGTTCAGTAATTGTTGTTTGCCCCTCTTCCCTTTCCCTGGAAGTGTACATTTTGAATTTCATCAGGCCTGGCCAGGGCATCTGTCTGACAGACATCTCCTTGTCTATTGCATCTGCTTGACTCTCACAGTACAAGACTGCCGTCTATGAAGGCACTACTATTAATTATCCATTATCTATTAGCACAGCAGGTAAATACTGATGTTTCCTGTGGCAAGGGTGCAGGGTTCAAAGTCTTTGTGGGTGGGGTTTACATAATAGTTAAGGTCTTTACCTCACAGATACAAGATACAAGGTTTGATTCTGACCTGTAGTTATTGATAGGATGACATACCTGTGGAAGCATGGAGGTGTTTAGGTGAAATGGCAGTGGAGTTTTTAACTAGTTTGTTTAATGAAATCTTGGAAAGTGAGAGGATGCCTGAGGAATGGAGAAAAAGTGTCTTGGTACCGATTTTTAAGAATAAGGGTGAGGTGCAGAGCTGTATTAACTACAGAGGGATTAAACTGATCAGTCACAGCATGAAGGTATGGGAAAGATTAGTGGAAGCTAGGTTAAGAAGGGAAGTGATGATTAGTGATCAGCAGTATGGTTTCATGCCAGGAAAGAGCACTACAGATGTGATGTTTGCTCTGAGAGTGTTGATGGAGAAGTACAGAGAAGGTCAGAAGGAGTTGCATTGTGTCTTTGTGGATTTAGAGAAAGCATATGACAGGGTGCCTAGAGAGGAGTTGTGGTATTGCATGAGGAAGTTGGGAGTGTCAGAGAAGTATGTAAGAGTGGTACAGGATATGTATGAGGGTAGTATGACAGCGGTGAGGTCTGCAGTGGGAGTGACGGATGCGTTTAAGGTGGAGGTGGGATTACATCAAGGATCAGCTCTGAGCCCTTTCTTATTTGCAATGGTGATGGACAGGTTGACAGACGAGATCAGACAGGAGTCCACGTGGACTATGATGTTCACAGATGACATTGTGATCTGTAATGAGAGTAGGGAAAAGATGGAGGAGACCATGGAGAGGTGGAGATATGCTCTAGAAAGAAGAGGAATGAAGGTCAGCAGGACTAAGACAGAATATATGTGTGTGAATGAGAGGGAGGATAGTGGATTGGTGAGGATGCAGGGAGTAGAGGTGGTGAAGGTGGATGAATTTAAATACTTAGGATCAACAATTCAGAGTAATAGTGAGTGTGAAAGAGAGGTGAAGAAGAGAGTACAGGCAGGATGGAGTGGGTGGAGAAGAGTGTCAGGAGTGATTTGTGACAGACGAGTAACAGTAAGAGTGAAAGGAAAGGTCTACAAGAGGGTAGTGAGACCAGCTATGTTATATAGGTTTGAGACAGTGGCACTGATAAAAAGGCAGGAGTCAGAGCTTGACGTGGCAGAGTTGAAGATGCTAAGATTTGCGCTGGGTGTGACGAGGATGGACATGATTAGGAATAAGTATATTAGAGGGTCAGCCCAAGTTGGAAGGTTTGGAGACAAAGCCAGAGAGGCAAGATTATGTTGGTTGAGACATGTGCTGAGGAGGGATGCAGAGTATATTGGGAAAAATATGCTAAGGATGAAGTTGCCGGGTAACAGGAAAAGAGGAAGGCCTAAGATAAGGTTTATGGATGTGGTGAAAGAGGACATGCAGGTGGTTGGTGTGACAGAGCAAGATGCAGAGGAAAGGAAGAAATGGAAACAGTTGATCTGCTGTGGCGACCCCTAACTGGGGCGGCCGAAAGAAGAAGAAGAAGAAGTTATCGATAGGCTTCTAATAGTCTTTAGACTGACAGCCCAGTATTTACCCATGAATCCACTGTAGAGCCATATTGTGGAATTTAATCATCTGAGGCAAAACATTAGCAGCCTTAGTCATTCACTACCTACAAAGTTATTCATTTGTATTTTCATAACATTTTTTACTTATGATTTCTTGTTTATTATGCCTGATGATGACCAAGCAATTATTTATTTATTAAGATTTTACTCAGTGGTGCTTTCCATTTTCTGATGAGACTGGGTACAGAAGTAAGTATCAGGAAAACAAAAGGGCATATACAAATATTTCAATAAGTGATTGGGCAGTAGACCAGAAACATCTGGTGTGGGAGGCATTATAGACAGGAGGACCTCACAGAAAAATATTTATTAAATCACATTTATTTAAAAAATGTAATTAATGTAGCACTGAATTAAAGTGTTTTCCCAATGTGAACAGTAACAGTGTGTCAAGTAACATGTGACAAGGGCAAGCTACAGACTATTTCTTTCTAGGTTTCTGCTGCAATGAGTAAGTTAAGCACATTAGAATGATAAAGCAACAGAAAGAGAGTTGTGATGTTTAGCATATAGCAGCAAGAAAATAATAATCATACTGATTTAAGTAAAAATAAACTGATTTAAGTAAAAAAATAAACTCATCTGGCATGCCTACATGCAATTAAAAAGGTTAGCAAAACTCTTGTCAAGCAAATGTTTAATCAAAATTTCATAAATTGTGAAATGTTCATTAAGAATGTAATGAAATGGTGTTCAGTTTAGTGTTAGTGTCCTTACCGCACAGTTATGTGAAAATGCCCCCCCACCCCCGCCTAGCCTATTTCTGCTACTTCTTAAGTTTCAGTTAATTTCCAGGCACTATATTAGTGACAGGATAATAATGCAGTGTTTTGTGTTTCTGATGCTGTAGTCTTGAATATGTCATTTTAGGATGGATGTGGTTTTATTGGTTCCCACAAATCCCATCTAAATAACTAGATCAGTTACTTGTTGCAAATGTTAAGTTCAGAAGTGCAAGGTTTGATTCCCACAGCCTCTATTGTCTAACTGTGTGACTCTGTGCAAGTCACTTAACCGGATACTTCTCCCAGGCTGAAAAAGGTCCATGAGGGGAAATCAGTGCTCTACCCCAGAAAACAATTACAAATAAATAAATAGCCTCGATTACTGTAATATTGTGCAGAATTAATAAGTCATGCCCAAAAGTAGCTTTATTTCACTGAAATTTAACATTGCTTATGGATATCTCTAAATACAATGGATAAGAATAAGTAATCCACATTGGTACAGCACTTGTTTATAGAGATATTTTTAGTTGAATATAGAATGAAGAATGAATGAAGAAATCTACAAAACCTTACAATAAGCATATTTTATGTATAGTAACCAAAAAGCTAGTAATTTGCTACGGATTATAATACGTGAAGAATTAAACATTTAACAGACACACTGTTTTACGTTATAACAACTGTAGCGGAAATGCAGCAGTTTATGACTGTTCACAATCTCTAGGTTTAAGTAGGTCTATAATTAATTTGTTTGCTGTCCATGCTAATAAAATGCAAGTTAATACTGTAAATAAACCCATTTATGATTTCTCGGAAAGCTTTATTGTATTCTTCCTGACCTTCAAGTTCACTAACAGTAATGTGCCCGGTCATAAAGCAAATACTTCCTCTCTGCTATTATGTCAAAAGCAGCTTAAATGTCTTAGGACTTTCCCCAAAGCTAAGACAAAATTCAGCTGCCTATTCAGGGCTGTAGATAAGTTTGTACTTGTATAACAGTTCTAGTATTGGTTGAAGTCTGTTTCTTTTTAAAGTAAAGAAATTATGTGAATCAGGTTAGAGTTAATATGCATTTTCTGTCTTCACGGTGTACCATGAGACAAACAGGCAATGAAACCATCTCTCATCTTAAAAAATATATATATTCAGCACTACTGATACAGCACATTCAAAATTGGAAACAACAAATCCCCTGCCAACTTCATGCCAAACATGATTCTTCCAGCTGCTTTACATAAATATTAGCAATCATTTTACAGAGTTCAGTTCCCATCTGAAACTTGCTACGTATTACCTCAGTAGGGAAACTATTACTGTTAATTGTAAAAATGTTAAAAGTTAAACATATTGATCATCTCAAGAAAAATGGCCTTAGCATTAAAATAAATATTAATATAGAATCCATATCCATATTTCACACTGTTGTAAAATAGACAAACTCATATTTTGTTCTATTTTGATGTTGTTCTTCCTGCATATTTGATGCCTAAAGAGCTATTATATCAAGATAGATAATTTTCTGGTATGGTGAAAGGGTGTTGTCATTCCAATTCCTCATTTAAAATAGGATCATACTTACAATATAGTTCATACTTAGAATAGGATCATACTTAAAAATCAGTAACTCTATTTACTGTAAAATATCACAGGTTATGTAATTCTTTTTTGAAACTATTTACAATAAACAGTCGTAGTTTCTTCCTAACAGAGCTCAATTGTGCATGGAGCATCTAAATTTTTATTCATCTTGGTAGTATCAGAGACAGTTGTCATAGCTGAATATATGTGTTAAATTTCAAGGACGGTTAAATCTAGATATTTCATATGTCAGAATAAAGCAATTTTTGCCCCACACAAAAAAATCAAAGGACAGATTCAATAAATCCTACATCATCTGCTAAGACCGTGTGCACATTGATGGTCGCACACTGTTTTGTATTCAGGAATCGGCTCTACACAGTGTACAGAACCAAGCAACCACAGTAAACACCACGGCATGCTGATTACAGCATAAGCAGCTAAATTGTATGCTAATCAACCAATCCAACATGGAGGAGCTAGCAACCGTGTATGTTGGTTTTCCATGTGAATTCCAAAACCTAATGGAATACAGCAACGGAAAGGAGTATACACAGAAAGAATGTTAGGAGCTGCTGTTGCTTTAATTCTTGTGTATATGCTGAAGTGTATGCTGCTGCTGCTACTAGACCACGGCCAAGAAGGAGAAGAGTTTTTAGACCCTGGTTAACTTACCTGAATCTGCATAAAGGTGTAAATTGTAGACCACTACAGGGTAGATAGAGACACACTACAAGAACTCTGCAGCCTCTGTCATCCTCAACTCGAACACAGGGCAAACTGAGGGGAAACAATACCAGTGGAGACAAAGGTATGTGTAGCACTTAGACTTTTAGCTACAGGAACCTTTCAGAGACCAACAGGGGGCATGTTGGGCGTGTCACAGACATCAGCATCCAGGATCCTCCATCAGTTCCTGAATGCAATGCTCCAACATGCCAGTGACCACATATATTTCCCCATACTGCAGAGGACAGGGCCACAAATATACAAGAGTTATACCCTGTAGCACAGTACCCTGAAGTACTGGGTGCCATAGATTGTACACATATAGAAATTAAGGCACCACCTGGGGAGCAGAGAAGGGTCTACATAAACAGAAAGGGTTTCCACTCCAGCTGTTCTCCGAGCTGATGAAATCATGTCAGTGGCCTTATGGCACACCTGATCACATGTCCTGCTCTGGCCACCTACTGAGTTCACACCAGCCACTATCTGCTGCCAGATTTGCATTCTGCAGACATATCCCCATGTCCCCTGTCAAGCAGAAGGGCAACATGTTGCCTAAATGCTTACACAATTACTTAATTCTCAGGGTCACTGAAGGGGGGTTTGCAGAGATTGGGATGCCTGGGTGCATAGTCCTAGGTGACATAAAACACAAAAGAAGGATAATATACACAAGTATCACATAAATTAAAGTCCTGCTTAGATATAGCACATAAAAGTATTACCCACTGGAGAAACATAAAACAGTCAAAATATTCATATATAAAAAAAGGAATTACACACAGAGCAAGGTTGGATCCAAAACAAGGAGAATAACAATAGCAAATGTTGTTTGTGCCAACACAGAAATGGAACTTAGCTCTCCCACCCCCCAAAAAACAGGCAAATGACACATTTTTATAACAAATCATAGATGAACAGCTAAAAGTGCAATCAAACAAAAATGTCCCAAAAACATGTGTACACATTTACCATAGAACATTCAATTTTCTGCAATTGCTAGACATGTCTACTTGTGGCCAGCACTCTCCTAGAGTATGGGCCATCCTAGAAAGATAACACCCCTGTGTCATTGACAATATACGACATGTACATTTCACTGAAATAACAATAGAAGACTGTAAAGAGAAAAAACAGTTGTAACATTAGCACTTGTGATGACTATTAAAAAGGCTATGCATCTCAGAATGTAAAATGCCCTGAAAACATGCCTATGTCATCAGTACACTTCTAAGCAATGCATGCAGACAAAAGAAGCATTTTCTAATATATATATATATATATATATATATATATATATATATATATATATATATATATATATAAACAGATTTTTACTGGCATTTCAGTATATCTAGCATATAGCTGAAAAAAATTTCAAGTATACCTTATCAAGCTCAGTAGTCTTTTGTGCAGATAAATCCCAAAGTAATATCTTCTTCTGTGGTACCCACATAAGCAAGTGCCCTCACCTTCAGGTTCCCTAGCTATATGGTTCCCTTTTTATAGTGTAGATTCAGGGCTGTGAGCATGGAGAATATGCAAATGAGGTGTGAACTCATTAGAATTGCTGAATTCCAAATACCTGGCTCTTGCATCAGATGTAAACACAGTGCAAGCACTCACTCAGTGTTTGCTGCTAATGGATTGGAACTGTGAATGATTACTGGTAGGTAGAAGGAAAACACAACAGCAGCTCAGACTCCCTTACCTCCAGGGGGTGTGTTAGCCAGCTTAGACTTATAAAGTATAGAAGTAATTGTATCAAGGTTTTAAATGTAAGTAAGCAGCACACATTTCACAGTCTCTACTCAGTTACACCCAACTTCCCCTTCATTTCTTGACAACTGTATATTATTGCCATTTAATATCCTCACACATTTTAAGGACACTGATACAGAATGCCTTACAGACTGCATGTCTCAGATTAATAGTCAGATAAGAGAAGAGTAAGCAACAAACACAGAAAGATAAGACAGAGCTGCATTTATGTGACCAATAGTCATAAATTATTGTGTGCACACTACATCTGAAATTTATACATGTACAAACAACTGTCATATGTTTTGTTGGATCTCTATCATAAGATCATAATTTTAAAACTTCAAATCATTATAGGTCGAACTCTAATGATCGAAGTTTTAAAACTTCAAATCTTAAAACAGAGATCACAGTATAGCACAGAAAGGGAAGATTTCTCTTTTCTGCACTGTAGTGCGATCTCGGAGTTGGTATATTTCAGTAGCGGGGGGGGGTGCAGCCAGGCTTGCCCCCCTGCTTAGAGCATTTTTGTGTTTAACTTTTTTTTAATTTTATTTTCAAAGTTCCAAGACTTCGATCATTAAAGTTTGGCCTTTAATGATTAGAAGTTTTGGAACTTCGATCATATGATATAAACCCATTTTGTTAGTACTGTGGGTGATGTTGCAATTGGTTATATGTACAATGCTTTTCATTCTCTACTGCAAAGCTGTTTCTCTAAAAAGAGGGATAAGACACCCTTACTGTGTTTTGAAGGTTCATTGGAGTGAGAGTTGAAATTCAGACCTGTGTAGTGTTATTGATTTAATAGATTTCTTTTCTTCCTTTCTCATAATTTATAACATTTTTAATGCCAGTGTTTGTGTGACTTAGCGCAAACAGGGGAAAAGGAGAAACACAATGAATGTCCTCTTTAGCTGTGCTTATCTCATTTGCATGACACTTAGCAGTTCATAGACCTGGACAAGTGGCCACGCAGAAAGCAAACAGAACACCTGCAGACAGGACGTACACAGTGTAAAGTTCAAAAAGGATACAGTGTTGCAGTTTTTGCTTTCCATTGCGCAACACCACTAAGCAATGTCGCGCAGCATTTTGCAAGCTTCCCCAAGACCTGTAGCCATCGAACTCCTGCAAGCAAGAAGCAGACACTCAACAATTTCAAAAAGGAGACATTCAATTAATTATTTTAGGCACCGCACAAACAAGCTAAGCGGCATTCTAAGGGGTTAACACATAAATGTTAAGAATGAACAGTGAATTATGCAACTCTTATTTAACTATGCCTGTGGCAGTAGATGTAAGTGTAGAGCTATAATACAGATGGTATTGGGTTCTAATATACAAAGTGCAATATATTTTTACTGTTATGAAAGTTCAGTTCAGAGTAATGATTTGGAAAATATACAAGGGCTATTTCAATATTCCTGTGGAAATACGTGCAAGTGTAGGGCTGCCATACACATGGTCCTAGGTTCTATTACAGGAAATTCCAGATATTTTTACTGTTGTTACATTTCAGAATATATTAAATACCACTTATAACACTTTATACATAATTATAAACAGTGGAGCTGATATGACTTATACATATGAGGGGTAATACACCCTTTCTGTGTTTTGAAGGTTCAGATGCATGACTGATGGCATACTTCTACTATGTTTCTGTAGGTATAATTCTGCTGTCTGGACTTGAATAGCCTTCACATTCACATAAGACAAATATACATATGGATGTATATACAAGGACCTTGTCAGGTCACACACATACATGGTTAACACCTCAGTCTGTCATCTGAATTTATGAATGATTCATGACCTGAGAAGCACTTCTTCAATGGCAAAGATGGAAAATCACTGCTGTGGAAGAAAATGTTTTATCCCTTATGCATAGCTTTGAATACCATACTGTAAAATCCATTTTAGCAGTGTATAAAGCCAAACATGTGTCGTGTCATGACATTCATGCCTCAGTACATGTCTGCAAAGTTAAATTACCTAATAGTTACAGCAGCAGACATCTCTCACATTAACATCAAGTCTCAGATTAACCTCCCAATTTCAAAAATTGCTTTCCTCCCTGCTTGGCTCTGTTGCTCTCTGCTTAACATCATGCAAACATGGTTGGCATCATTGCTTGGGTTTGCGCACTATCAGTAAATGTGATGACAGGAATTGGTAGAGAAGTCATTATTTGCTATTGCTATTACTTTGGGATTAGACATGTTTGGTGTTAGAGGGGAAGGTGCCCAACTTAGGATGTAGATGTGTGGTATTCAGGAGTCCAGAATATTTATTGCACTCCTGGTAAAACTCCACAGCCAAAGACTTCTGCAGGGGGACTATTCTGGCTCCTAATATAAGTCTGAGGCTTGGAATAGTCTGCCCAAGGCTGTATCCAGTGCAACTGGCATCCCACACACTGGAGAACAGTGTAGACATCCCTCCAATGACCTAAAAAAAGGTACAAGAGGGATATGCTCAACCAGTGGCTGGATGAGTTTCAAACTAGTGAAATCACACAGTTATTTACGTATGCTAATAAAGAGAATTTATAATATATAGAAAGCTAAATATAAGTAAGACTGGTATACATAATGATCTTCTGTTCTTTTCTTTTCTTTTCTTTTCACAGGTAATCCTGAATTAGTGACAAATAGACAAGCTCATGCTGATCATCTGCAGAGACTGAGGGAAGCAAGTGGTATGTATGCAGCACAAGAGAAGTATTATTGTAGCTTTAAAATTTAAAGACAACTGTTTTTGATTTCTGTACAGTAGTAGCAAGGTAAGCATGCATATCCTAACTGTAAAAGCAAGTATGCATGCATAAGTCTGTAGCACAATCAAACTTTAGCAGTCAAGTGTAACACTGTAATCAGAGTTTGTGGGTTCAAATACCACAAGTAACAACTATACAATACTGCAATTCTTTAATAATATTACATAAATTAAAAATTGTACAAGTGGCATAAATTCCCTACTGTTAACTGTAATCTGCATAACTGGACCAAGCATATGTGCAATATATGCACATTGTAAGGGTTACTTGATCAATCCATAATTATAGTTTGTAGTTGTTAGGAAGTATGCTTAAATGTGTAATACTTCTGATAAAATACTTATAATATTGTGATAATGCATTGTATGTCACATATGATGGTACTGATTTTATCTGTTATTTTCTCTCTCCCTAGATCTTATTTTTTTTTTAATTTTCTATCATGTGTTGTCAAAATGTCTCCATGTCATATATCTGTAGCAAATCACAAAATGCTTCACAGCACAGCAAGATAGGCCAGTCCCAGTGGCTCTGCTTGTCCCCACTTCACCAGCCCCAGTACCAATGCCCAGCACATCCAGGACCCAGCCTGGCAGTAGTGCCTCTGCTGCCCTTCCACTACTTTCACCCTCAGGTAGTACTACTCTGGCAGATGGTGCTGTGGTACCCTCTGAGAGTACTAGCAGAGGTGAGGATTTTATCACCAGCCAGGAGATGCCAGGGTTGGTGCATAGGCTCATGCACAGCACCACTGGTGTACACCTATGTTGGATGAACAGGCTGCTTTCCCTCATGGTCTATAGGAAGAGAATATGTCAAGCACTCCAGCAGCCAGTGGAGTATTGGACAGTGATGACAGTCCTGCTGTGAGGCCTAGAGTCTCACTGTTCCCATGTTTGAAAATCATGGGCTTGCATTGCCCCCTCCCTTGCCCCCTCCCTCACCCCAATCATGGTGTCCTCCAACTTTTTGTGTCCCTCACCATCCCTGTGTCTTGCCTTGTTTGTCCTGTTTGTTTGCATTTGCTTCATCACCTACCCAACTTACCTAACACAGAAATACCAACATCCTTTACCCAGCATTCCTCTCTTACTGAAGTAATAAAAACGGCACCTTTCCCACAAAGAAAAAATGTTCCATACATAGCTCTCCATTTTGCACACGTGTATTCTTGACACACTTGATTTGGTCCAATTGGCTATACAACATGATTGAGTTGTTGTCACCCATCTTTGTGGAGGTGGCAGCCCAAATTCAGCTATTATTTTGTACATATTTTCATTTTACGCTGTTGAAGAAATGGATAGCTATGGTTCTTTCCTGCCTTCATCCTGCACATTTCTATATTGCTTTCCCTTTGTTCTTCCCCCTGCTTGCCCTCATTTCCCCACTTTCCTAGCTTTTTAATACCTATAATCTGGTCAAAAAACAGAATCACACGCAACACACATAAGTACCAAAAACTTTTAGGTCTCTATGTTTGTGTGGAGTTTGCCATTGTACAGCAATGCCAAGTGACAGTGAATGGCTCTTGTTTGATGTGATTACCTCCGTGCAATGCTGCTTAAATACACTGCGCTACATCACACACTAATACATGGTGAATGTAGTATAAAGACTTATTTCCTTGCATTATCACTCTTTTACATACACCTGGATTTGAACTCTGTATCATCTGGGCTCAAAAAAGAAATGTGTCAGTGCATTTACACCTGCTGCCACAGAGCCAGCTAAGCAGCAGATGTGTTTCAGACCCTCAATACTGAGACCTCTTAGAATTTTAGCATCGAGGCTCACGCTTGCACACTGCTTAACTACATGCAAACAGGGAAAGCAGTAGAAATGTGTTTCTCGCATGTGAAAGCACTTTGTCAACCATTGAGCAAAGCCACTGCTCAGTGGTGCACTATGCAAAGTGGACAATTGTATGTTTACTTTTGTTTACTGGCCATTTAGTGTTCATGACATAAAATTGCATGTGGAAACAGAAAAAATGAAGGTCCTATCTAAGAAAATATCGTATATTTATAATGCATCCATCTGTTATCTCCCCCCATGCACTGCAACCTTGGTCTCTCAGTACTTCTTCAAAAATATATCAACTACACTACATAAGTTAATAACAAAAGTGTTATATACCATGCACATCTTTAGAATGACAATACACATTCAGATTTTCCAATACTTGTAGTAATGTGTACACCTGTTTGCATATAGTTTGTAAAGTTGTCTCTTAAAGTATGCCTGCACATTGGAACACAACCACCAAATACTACATATACTGCACACTCATCAATCTGGTAGCATGCAAACTTTAAATATCTTGACAGTTCAACATGGCTAGCTATCCACTTCATGCAGGCCTCTCAACATTTTCTCTACAGCATCCACTGCTGATGTCATTCACTATAAGTTGTCCTGCAGCCTTGTTAAAGTCAGACTTATACCATGGCACTTGTGTAAAGTATTGGTTCTGTAGTCTGTGTACTTAGATAGGTAGGGGTTCTGTTCTCACTGCAGTCAACTGAGATGTGTGTGTATGTCTGTCTAGTGAGAGAAGCATAAGTGTGTATCCTACAGTTACTATTCCAATCTCATGGATTGACAATATTTTGACACTTGTGCATGCCTACACATCCATTTCACGCAGGTCTCTTAACATCTTCTCTCCAACATCCACTGCTGTCATCCACTATAAGATGTCCTGCAGCCCTGTAAAAATCAGATTTGTGCCATGGTGCTTGCTTAAAGTATTGAGTTTTGTAGTATGTGTGCTTAGGTAGAGGTTTTGCTCTTGTTGCAGTCAACTGGTGTGTGTGTGTTTGTGCACTTGCTTGATGTTAAAGTGGGCATTTTACACCAGCATGTGGGACACTGCTATTACCAATTGCTCCCAGTCAGATGTCATCACCTATAAAGTGTTGTCTGACACTCTCCAAGTTAGACTTGAAATATGACACTTGCCTTAAATACAGAGTTCTGTAGTCATTGTACTTAGATAGGTAGGGGATCTGTTCTCACCTTAGTCAGCTGGTGTGTGTGTGTGTGTGTGTGTGTGTGTGTGTGTGTGTGTGTGTGTGTGTGTGTGTGTGTGTGTGTGTGTGTGTGTGTGTGTGTGTGTGTGTGTGTGTGCACTTGCTTGACATTAGAGAGAGTATTTTACACCAGCATGTACGACACTGCTATTACCATCTTCTTCTCACAGACTTTGCTGATGTTATCAGTTATAGCTGATTTGTGGATGTGCAGTATTCCCATCAGCGCAGGTTCGGAGACTGGCCTGTAGGCCAGGCACAAGTCACCGCATCCTGCATGATAGAGATTACAGTGAACGGGCTTTCAGTCTATCAACATATGTCATGGCATGGTTTGTAGGCCCTGTATTTTCTTGGTGAGAAACCCCTGTGGTCTTCCAGCTGCTGCAGGTGTCTGGTGAGGTACATGCAAAAGGGAGCATTATACTCTATTATTGTTCTGATGATGTTTGATTACAGTGCTGTTATATCATCCTCAGATCTGGATACGATGGCCTGACTTATGAGGTGCACAACATAGCCTTTCCATACAACTCTGGACATTTGGTGATCAAAGCTCGGATTGCTATCTACATCTGTTCACAGGTCTTGCACCTCAAGGTTTCAGCTTAGGGGAATGTAGTCAATGCTGTAATTAGTGGTGAATTCCACTTTGCAGAAGGCCAAAATAATGACACTTTTTGCATTTCGTTATAGACCGTGTGGCTTTGGCACTAATCATTTGTCGGTGTTAGCACTCCTGTAGTATGTTAACATCATTGATGGACTCAATGACTGCACCCAATATGCAATAGTCAGCAAAGCTGGTAAGCCGAAAGCTGTATACTTTAGACTAGACTGTCAAAAAATAGATTCCAAACTGTAAAGGGTCCAGCACAGATCTTTGGGGCATGCCAGTAGTGACAGCTCTACTGCTAGAAGTTGCTTCACCAGCTTTCACAGCATGTGTTTTATTGGTAAGCCAAACTGGTTCAACATCTAGTGACATAAGGGTAATCCCCAGCTGGGTGAGTTTCTCAATGATACCCGAGTGAGGGATTGTGTCCAAACCCTGGACCAGATTAGATAGGCATTATGCCTTACCTTCATCCAGGCTTATTGCACAGAATTTATGGGCTCTGACAACATCACAGATTGCCTACAGCATGACTCAGAACATACACCTGCCTGACATGGTTGGATACACACTTCAACACACCCTACAGATGGACTATGTTCCCATAGAAGGGTGTACATCAAAATGCATCAGTCTGAGTGGAGGGAGACAGCACCTGATGCATGAATGTATAGACACATCCTTACTATCCTCATCTGTGAGGTAGACCAACATGTCATCAGGGACCTTTTCTAAATGGACACTAGTAATATCCTGACTGTGTGCAGTAGACATGTGTGAGTTGTTAATGCTACATCCATGTCTGTTTCATCTGTTATATGTCCTCAAAGAGGTCATTGAGGGCATGCATGGTGACAACAGTATTACCCTGTGAAATTTGACTAGACAACGGCATCCAACACAAGTCCACACTGAAGTATAGACTCAGCACTGTCAGATGTGGCCATAAACACCTGTATCACCAAGTGCATAGACCAACGGATCACATACGTGGCATCTAAATATGTTGAAATGTGTGAAATGGCCTATATCTCAGGTCCAGTGACAGGTCCACACATCAGGGCTGTCTGCTAGGCCCTGTCATGTCCATTATTTAAGTCACAGACATCAGCAATGACATACACATCTTGTGTTCAAACAGTTGTCTGGAGGAGCACAGACTGTGGGCAATCATTAATACCACCTGTGATATTAGTATAATACAGACAGTATCAATACATGCCAAAGACTGCTGCCTCAACCATGACAACACATGAGATGAAACAAAAACATGGGGGGGTTTGTTATGTTATGTCAACAAACACACAGCTCAAGGATGATGTAAATATCACATCCTATAAGCAGACCAATTGGTATGTGACATGTGTTCTGGAGTAGATGGTACGTAGAACATCCACCAGCATGTGGCCACAGTGGTGACTACTCCCTTGCATGTAACACAACTACTGAGTATGTGCAGAACATCTGCATCAAAGGCAATAATACCGCCACAGGTCGCAGTCTTCATCACGCCAATAACTGAGTATAATGCACTCTTCTTCATATAGCTCCCTACCCATTTTCCAGTGATAGGTAAATGAAGTGGTAATACCTTTGCCACAGTAAGCTGTCACACATCTTATTAGCCATACCTAGGTATTCCTTTTCTTGCATAAACATTACTGTCTGATGGAGCAGAACCCCCAGCAAGGTGTTATACCAGATACATGTGTGATACCTGTTCCAGTGATGCACACGGTATATACATAGATGTCTGACAACATTGATGGCATAGGTTACATTCCTGACAGTGTGGATTCTGCCATGTATATATGCCATTCACACCAGTCAACTAGCTTGTAGTGATCATAATGTCACATACAGGTATAGCAGTGTCCCTTCTAACACCTGCAGCAGATGTTACACTGTTAGGACAGTGTGCTTGTGCTCATAGATTGCTAACGTCACAATAGTTGTACAAGTGTGTTCATGCAGAACCATCTAGGATCACTCGGAATCACATATGTTGTGTCAGAGACCTGGGATTACTGGTCATAATATTTTGATATTGTCTATGATAGTGAGTGCTTATTTACTGTTGTCCATGATCCTGTAACTGTGTCCTACTTGTTGGAGACTTCTGCTGACATTACAGTCATGTTCAGAGAAATCAGTTTGCACAGCTTCACAATATGGACCCAACTCCGATTGTATATAATATCACTGACAGATGTCCTCTGCATTGTCCACGTCTGGAAGCTTATATCACAAAAACATCTTCTCCGTTGTTATGCCACCTTGACTGACAGTCACATAATATACATTTTCACTGTGCAGTCCGTACTGTACCATCCTGATATGTGATTACTGTTCCTGCTACAACTGTCTTTCATTTACATGCCCTCATCTGCTGTACATTACACTGTTTCACCTATCCTCTTTCCCTATGTTCATTTGTACAATTCATCTGTGTGTCCCTATTCGATACACACATTTCTTCTTGTTGTACTGAGTTTGGACCATATACATTGGTATACAGTAAACCCTGGTAATCATTGTGGCATTCTGCACAATCCCACTAAGCTAGTTTTCTCTAAGGTAAACAAGTTTGCTATCCATTTTGCCAGCCATGAAACTGCACTTGTTTATGTTTAAATGCGGTGCACGGCATGAAAATGTAATCGCCACTGCTGTTCACCATGCAAACACGTAAACTCCATATAGACTTTGCCTACATGGAGATTATTGAATCCCACTGCAAAACTATGGGCAGGATTCATGAAGGCTTGCACGGAGTGTAAGAGACGTGCAACACTCCATGCAAGCCTTGCGATCCAGGAACAGCCCTAAACTCCGTGTAAGAGACCAGCTAAAACGTCTCTTACACGGACTGAGCGTGGACATGCTAAATACCTCACTTGCATCCGAAAGGTATGCAAATGAGGTATATTAGCGATCCACGAAGCAGAAACCAGTCCGTGTAGGAGACGTTTTAGCTGCAGAAATGTACTCAGTTGACAACTGAGTACATCTCTGCAAAATCAACAACGGAGCGATGTCAGCTCCAAAAAAAGGTTGCATATGAGTCAGGTAGCATGCCAATGGCCAAATATGTGGCCATTGGCAAGATAACCCGATGCAAAAATATAAAAATAATGTTTTTTTTTTCGGAAATTGCCGATGTTTAAACCCAGCGCAGCTCCGCGCAAACGGGCTGCGCTGTATAAAACTATAAAAAAGAAGGTTATAAACCCACAAATGTGGGTTTAATGCAATACATGGAATGACAATGCAGGGACCAGCAGACAAAAACCAACATGGCCACCGTGTAGTGGTTGCTAAGGGGGGAAGCTGAGCCTAAGACATGTAACTAAGCATTAGTAGGCAATCTCATGTAAATGAGGGTTAGGATACTGAATCCCACAGTCACATAGCAAATGAGCACTGTCTGAGTAGTGTAAGAGATAGAAAAGGGGGAGGAATAGAGTAGGAGATAGGTGACATCACAGGGGGGAATGGTAGACAGAAACGCAGTTCATTGGAGGCCAGTGTAACATGACAGATGACAGGCACAGATCATGGAAAGAGGTGTGCCACTAGAGAAGTCATGGAAAGACAAGAAATGGAAGGTGTACACTGTTACCTAGACCAAAGTTTCTTGCTGGCCGTGCATGCGCACGTGTGCACGCAATGAAGCGCGAGTAAGGCAGTGTGAGCATGTGGGAGCGTGTTGGGAGATGTTTAACACTGTTTGCGTGGGTGTGCGCGCGTGGAAGGCAGTCCGAGGATATAGGAGGCTGTTGGCAGACGTGTAACAGTGTTTGCGCGGGTGTACGCGCGTGTAAACCTGAATAAGAAGATCCTTAACCGTGTAAGCACGTGTGCGCGCGTGTAAGCCACTGTGAGCATGTTTCACATAGTATGCAACCTGCTCCCCCCTGAGGAAACAGAGAGGAAAAAGGAAGCAACAGAATTAATAGGAAGCTAGCAGGGATAACTGCTGAAGCTAGCAGGTGAAAATAATTAGAAGCAGGCAATTACACAGGCAGAATAGTAGCCCAGCCCAGCACTTAAAACTCTGCAAACAGTAGTGCAGGATGTTCTCATTAAGAGACACTGCAAGACAGGAGTAAGCTAATAGAAGTGAAAACTGAAAAAGCTGAACTCAGAGCAGAAATGCTAGGGGCTGCCATAGCTGTCATAATGAGACATAGGCGACTTGCTGAGGGTGGTGACAATGCAGAAGGTGCCAGACAACCCACAGTAAGGAGACGGAGAAGAGTGTACAGGCCCAGGGTCACCTACCACGGGTTACATGAGCTGGAGATTGTAGAGCGCTATAGAGTGGACAGAGAGCTCCTGCAACAGATTGTTGAGCTGTGCAGGCCACGCCTCACACAGAACCAACAGAGGGGAACCCATCCCAGTGGAAACCAAGGTATGTGTTGGCCTAAGAATACTAGCAACAGGTACCTTCCAGAGACCAACTGGCGATATGATGGGGATATCACAGGCATCAGCCTCCAGGGTACTACACCAGTTCCTGGATGCCATGTCAGCACATGTCGGTGATCATGTATATTTCCCCAATGCCCGTGAGGTATTGGCCAGCAATATGCGTCTCTTCCAGCAAATAGCGGAATACCCTGAGGTACTGGGTGCTATAGACTGCACGCACATATGCATCAAAGCACCAGCAGGAGAGCAGGGTAGGGCCTACATAAACCGCAAGGGCTTCCCCTCCATCAACTGCCAGGTCGTGTGTGATGCCCAGGGAATAATAATGAATGTGTGTGCTGGCTGCCCTGGGAGTTATCACGATTCCCACATCTGGCATCTGACGCAGCTGTACCAGACATTTGCCAATGGGGACATCCCACACGGACACCTAGTGGGGGATGCAGGGTATGCACTGGAGCTGTGGCTGATGACACCCATCAGAAACGCACACACACCTGAACAGGAACGCCATAATGAGGCACACGCACAAACACGTAATGTGATAGAGCGTGTGTTTGGGCTGCTCAAGTCACGGTTCCGGTGTCTGGACACATCTGGTGGAGCCTTGCAGTACACACCAACTACATGTACCCAAATTGTCATGGTATGTGCCATGCTACATAATATGATCCTGCGAAAACAGCTGCAGCAGGACCAGCATAGGGCAGGGACAAACAGCCCCCCACCATTGCCAAGGCCATCACAGGCAGAGCGTGACTCAGAGGAAGAACAACCTGAGCCTGCCCCAGTAGGCAGAAGGAGGCATGCCCAGTATGCCCTGGCCTTGGCAAAGAGGCAACGCATAGCACATACACTGGCTCAGTAGGAACCCTGGGAATGATGCCACTCTCTGACTCACTCATATAGTAAAATGGATGCCTAACGTGACACAACCTGCTCTCAAACATGTACAGGGAAGTGTAATATGCGCATCCGACAGAGGCAGCCCTGCTGCACCACCTGAGGCATGAATGCTATGTGTTAAGTAATGTAACACCAAGTACCATATGCACACCTGAGGACCCTGACTAACATCCTACCCTCACCAAGTATCATGCCACAACATGACAACGAGATGACCAAGTGCAACAATTGCCTGAAGTATCGCAGTTATCCGAAGGGGACCCAATGTGTAGCAGTCTGGGATGACATGCTGAGCATGACAAGATGCACCACCTGCCAGGACTGGCGTGCACCTATCAGTGCAGGCCGTATGGATACTGGCAAAGGCTGTTGTCACCCACAGTGCACCCTGAATAGGTAAGGCTCAAAACACAAACCTATCTCCAGAGGTACCAGAAGGGATAAGAATAAGATAAGGGATAAGTTGAATCAGCAAGATGCATGCAGTCTAAACACACCCAGTATGGTGAATGTTGATAACTGTGGTGTAACAGAAAACTGAGGCAAGGCTCACAACAGCACCCTAACACTACCAGGTTACACCTCATACTGTGCTGTACAGCCTCAGAACTTGGACCAAGCTACAAAATGATGGTGACTAGCAAGAATTCTCAAGGATAACCACACCCCCATGTCGGTACCACAACAAAAAGCAGCATGGACTAGCCATGCTCAAGTAACAGTGGCTACAACTGCCCCCCAGTGTATAGCCTGCTACAGACTACTGTCCCAACACCAGGAACTGCATCCGGCTTATGCTGGAATACATGAACATATCAAGTCCTCAAACCCACATTATATTGGGTGACTGCAAATACCCAGACATAGACTGGGAGCATTATACTAGCTCCAATAGTGTCGGACAAAGGTTCATAGAATCCACAAACCAAAAGGCCCAGGAACACCGTACCACTCCCACAAGAGGGGTAAGCATACTGGATGTGATAATCAGCAACATGGGTACTGGATGTCAAGATGGGAAGTGTATTGCTCACTGGTAAAACCAGACCATAGAGGAATCACACTGGATATACAAATCCTGACCACAGTCCCTGTCCGGGAAACCACAGTGGAAAACATGTGTTAAGCAATATCTGCACTCCTCCAAACTGATGTGGAATCCATTAAAGGTCCCGTGCAGGTGCAAAATATGGGCCACACCTCATACAGCCATTCCATGAACACTGCCAGGAATGCTTGGATTATGCAGTCCTAAATTAAAACAAGACACAGTGCCTAAATCTGGCATGGTGGACACCAGCCATAACAAAAACATGCAAGAGAATGAGGAAGCTACTACATGATAGAGCAAACATGAACAATGAAGTAATCACTGATCAGTAGTATGGCAATAAAATCTGTCCACACATGCAATCCACTAAGGCCAGCCACAACAAGTGGAATCTGTGAATCCTGAGGCAATGTCACACCTGCCCCAAGTACACAGACAACCCCGAACACCACCCAAGAAATACAAACATATGTGAGAGATGCAACCATCCATCCAAACTGGAGGCTGAGCTCCCTCAACTCAGTACTCCCAAAACAAGTCAGTTGGAGAAGGTAACCACACACACCACAAACACAGTCCCACATAGACCTATCACAACTGCAAACCAAACACATAAACACAGACAAACATTCCCAGAGGCACAAATTACAAACACAGCACACCAACAGAGGCCTCTAAAGCAGACACCCAATCAAACAGCCTCCAAACATAGCACATGCAACACATAGCACACAAAGCTGGTGTGCCAAACAGTCACAGGCCAGAAGGAGAAACAACATGCCTGATACAGTTGTAATAGGTGACTCCATAGTCAGACACACTGCTGTCCGCACACCAGACTGAACAAGGGAAAGGGTACAGTAAGCTGCCTGTAGGCTGCCACAATATGCCACATAACAGAAGTATGTAGGTCACTCCAAAGCAAGTAGAAATATGATGCAGTCATAGTCCATGCTGGTGCGAATGACCTGAGATGTACCGCCCTAGACTACATGAAAAGAGACATAGATGAGCTATCTGATTATGTAGTCCAGGCCAGTATGACACTCACCATTCGCAGCATCCTACCCTTACCAAGAGTAATGCCACAGTACAAACATGGAATGATCAGTCATAGCAAGTGGCACACTTACTGGTGTTATTCCAAGGGGATGCAATGTCTGTCCGCTTGGGATGTCATGCTTGACAAGCCACGCAGCTGTCCTTGGGATGGCCTGCACCTGTTACCCCTGGGCGTCTGAATATTGGATAAGGCCTTTGCCACCTCCATAGAGCCTTTTGTAGGCAAGGCTGAAAAGACTGACCCACCACCCTAGAAAACATAAGTGGGAAGAAACATAAGGGAAATGCTGACCAATGCCAGATGTATACACCCCAATATGCAAGCTCCCAAGGCCATCCCCAGAATGGAGAACATCGATGTCTGTGCAGTGACAGAAACCTGCTGCAAGCCTCCTGACAGCACACCAGCACTACCAGGTTATACCATGTACCATGTGTCATGGCCCCAAAACCTGGAACGAAACATAAAAGGAGGGTGAGTATCCATAGTCAGCACAGACACCCATACGTCCAGGTAACTGACAATGCACAAAGCATTGGAGTTCACACATGTGCAACTAACTGTAGGCAAGACTGCTGTGCAGTCTGTAGCATGCTACAGACCGCACTCTCACACACAATAACCCCACCCAGCTGTCCTGAAGACAATGGGCAGTATGAATGTCCCACCAAATAACAAACAAGGTACCACTAATTACCACATAGGTGGTAAACCAGTATGTATAGAAAGAGTAACCAGGGACCTAGGAACACAAGTGGACAGTAACCTGTTATGTGACACCCACATTGCCAATGTGGCTAGGAAGACTGTCTACATTTGACACCGTAGCAGGAAAGGAGTCACATCTACGGCAACAGAGGTCATTGTGCCCCCATACTTTTCCCCAATCACACCCATAATCCAGTACAATGCCTCATATGGGATGTACCTTACCTGACACCTGCAGCAGTTAGAAAGACCTCAAAGGTACCTCACCAAGAGGATAAAGGGTCACAAATACATGTCATATGCTGCCTGGCTGTAGACACCCCAGCTGAATCCAGTCACATACTGCCTACACAGAGGCATTGCATGCCTGTTGTAGGAGGCCATGCCCAACACAGGAGTAATGGACATGCTCCACCCCAGAAAACACAAATCCATCTGAGCTGTGAGTGGGAGATATGTCAACCTCAACAAATAATGAAATAGGATGTGCTGGTGGGACAGATACATAATCCAGAGGCTCCCCACACCCTGGACCAGAATCCCATTCCATGTTATGCAGAGCCCCTCACTGACACTCTTCAACAGGAATCTTGCCAAGTGGATGGATGATTGTAGAGTTACACTGGGGGTCTTCACTGTGTCATGTCCAGACAGAGGCACAGCCAAGCAAAACATAAATGGCCATAATATGCACATAGCAAGGGGTGTCAAAAGCCACACACACTCTGGCTAGGCCAACAAATGCCCAGGGTGGATAGCCTAGTATGACCCTATGAACCTATGAAGATACAAATTGTACAGGACACTAAGGATAATCCCAAGGCTTTCACAACTGAAGGTAGGAACCATGTTGGGAATTCACAGATATGCCCTGAATCACACAAATATCACAAACACACACACATATTGCCCACATACATCCTGACAGGTGCAGTGCAACCCCCCCCCCCCCAATGCAGAACATCTATCCCAGAAGACTGCTGGCCCCCTGACATTGCAGATGCTGAGGTAACAGCCAACATCTACAAAGCAAAACACACAGCAGCAATGGTATGAGATGTTGTCCTGGGCTTAGTGCAACATGGACTCCAAGATGAATGGAATGCCAAACCACACTACTGCTCAATGTCAGCCTTACCACAGAATATGTACCCAAAGAGCAGTGTACAACAACAGTGGTCCTTCTCAACAAAGGTGTTGCCTGAATGGATACTGAACACTACTACCCCAGAATCCTGAGAAGCTCGGTTTGCACAGCTATGGAAAGGATCAGCATGTACCACAGACATAAAGATATTGGGGACCTACTGACACCGGATCCAACCCAGTGTGGCCTTCCCAAGTGCAGATCCTGCCCCTAACCATGTGTGACTCAATTGAAACAGCCATTAAGGTCATTGATGAGGGCAACGTGCTCCACACAGTGTATCTGGACCTTGCAAAGGCTTCTATACAATACCCTATGTGTTCATTATAGATAGGCTCACCAGCTTAAATATAAACCCACATGTCAGTAGAGGGGTTGCAAACCAGACCAAGGACAGAACAGACATGGTCAGACATGCTGCAGCCATGTCAGACTACAAACCAGATATAACTGGCATCCCACAAGGCTTTGTCCTCGGAACACCCTCGTCTGGTATATATGTCCCATAGGTACAGGCAAACATGGAAGGACTGTGTCCGAACATGTCTGCAGAGGACTACAAACTGCTCACCACATATGATCCACCAGCTGACACAAGCATCCCACTAAAGGGCCACATAGAAACAGACAACTGGTGCCATAGCCATGTCAGCAAGCTAAGTGCAGAAACGTGTATAGTCAACCCCCGTGGATATACAGTAAGTGCACACCAATTACCACATAGGTGTGAACCCATTATGTAGTTAACATGTAATGAGAGACCTGGGGACACAAGGTGATAGATATCCTGCATTGGACAAACATGTGCTGTAGTGTTTACAGGAACATACCATATACCCACCTACTCACAAAGGCTGTCAGATCTAGATAAGGGGAGGTCATTGTGGCTCTGCAGTCATCCTTCATCAGTGGTACAATTGACTACAATAGCCCCTGTGGGATGTACCTCAGCAGACACCTCCATCAACTGTAAAGTCCCCAACAGTACCTCATCAGGAGTATCAAAGAGCTTGCACAGATGCCATGTGTTGCCTGTGTCGCTGGCATCAATGAACATGCTGCACCTTGTACAATCTGAATGGCAGTGAGCCATGCACATTAGAGACCTGAACCCCAGCACTGACTTACATAGGACAAGCTGTACTGTGTGCTCCATAACACAGAAGCCACCCCTAGCACAGGCTACCCATAGAGTCACATATCAATCTTCCTCAATAGGAACCCTGATGAGTGGATGGGAGATGGTAGATTTATCCTGGGTACCACTGTCATGTCACAGGTAGACAGAGGCACAGTATACTAACCATGACATATGTCATGGCAAATTCCACGTACAATGTGTGTTGAAGGACAAACATACTCTCCAAATAGCATTACACATGGACTAGGGCACATCGCTAGTGTTTGCAAATGTACACCTATGTTGTGGAATACACTACCAATGTTGGACAAGCCTGGTTTAACTCATTCACCCCGAGTACCTTTTCATGGCGCCTGTGCCTTTAAGGCCGAGCGCGCCATGAGAAGATACAGTTTTCTAGCCATTCCCCCCCGAGTGCTTCCACAAGCGAGACAAAGTGTACTGCTAATTTTTAGTGCAACTTAATGTAAAACACTCTGAAAATCGTAACTAAATATGTAATTTATCATATCTAGTTACGATTCAGTGTGTTTTAACATTAAGGTCACATTGAAGTTTTTGCAGAAAAAGCGTTTCCAAAAGTTCTTGCTAAGCAAGTGGTGGCAGCCAATCGGATTCTTGCATTCCGAGCCACCACTTGCATAACACCTCCACCCCATACCCAAGCTTCTTTTGTTCGCTCATAAAAAAAACAAGGCTAAATGTTCTAAATCTATAAAATTAATTGAATGTTTCAGAAAATAAAGAAAGAGTATAGTCCGCAGTCACAGCCACTCAGATTCATGGGTTATGGCCACCTGTATGACATCTCCGCCTCCGCACTTCACAATTCTTTGGTTATGGTAATAAAAAGAGATTCCTGTAGCAGCATTTCTCCCTTTTAATTTAAAGAAGACATATAGCCTGCATATATAGACTACAATGAGCCTGCTGCAGGATCCCTCTTCACAGAAAAGCAGTGCATTTTCAGCAGGAAGTAAGGGAAATTTCAGGTAAGCACATTTTTTGTAGCCTGCAGTTCCGGACATTTATTTGTCCGTTTATGTATGTGTACATATGTGGTTATGTTTCTGGTTGCATGTGTCAGTGAATGAAAGTAGAATTTGTATGTATGGGTTTGTGTGTGAAAGCAGAAGAGACTATGTATGTGTGTATGAGAGACAGTGAACAGCGAGATCGACGGAGCATTTATTTTACAATCGCTGTTTAGCAACTGTAAAATAAAATAAATGAAAAGATGTGTGTGTGTGTGTGTGTGTGTGTGTGTGTGTGTGTGTGTGTGTGTGTGTGTGTGTGTGTGTATGTGAGAGAGAGAGAGACTGAGAGTGAGGAATGCCAACAGTCCCTGGCAGCAGCAGTTATCGACACATTTTTTATTCAGCAGAAGAGCAAACGAGCAACAAGAAAACAGACGAACGGACTACATTTTTAATTGTTTCTGCAGAATCATGTGCTCCCACAACCAAACTCTTTTACATTAATGTAAGAGGTAGTTCTGTGAAAAATATTGATTGCATTTTCTGGACAGCTGTTGTGTTTGATGTAAAGTACAGGGAGGGGGGAAGAAGAGAAGCAAAGCAAGTTATGGTGCAGAAGAAGACTGCAATGAACCAGCAGCAAGCAGCAGTGGAATCGACTAGTACAGCTCAGGTAATTCCACCCGTTGTCGCTATACCTGCGGCTGCAGTGGTCTGTGAGGACACTGAAACAGAAACTACGGTAACAAGGAAGTTCTTGTGTGGGGTGGTGGAGGGTAAGTATGAACTGTCTTCATTTTGTATTTGCCTGTATATCTCTATTTTAGCTTGGTATTATAAGTAGATAGCATAGGTAGCAATGTGGAAAAATGGCTGATTATGGATTTTTATGAGGCTGGATTTTTGTTTTATAAGCTTGAAAACCTTGTTGTATGAGCTAATTTTTGATTCTTTAACTATTAGAGTAAGGGTACCTACACGTATAACAGAAAATGCTTGGAGAAACTTCCTTTCCATAACATTTGTTTATAGTAGTGTTATTGTGGCATAATGAATTGAATTTTTTGTAGCGTTATCATCCAAAAAAGGTGTTATTTCTTTTGTCTTTTATTGTAGTGCTAGTAATAGAACATGATTAATGTAATTTATTTTGCTTTTATTGAGCGCAGTTAATGTAGTTGGTCAAGAGTACACAGCTTAAGTCTCACGTCCACTGCTTGGCTTGTAGTTATAAATAATAATTTGCATGTCTGGCCTGCTTGGAGTCACCTAAGCATTTTGTCATACTCCTACATTAAGTAGTTACTAAGTTATTGGCATCTGTTTGATTCCTAGGGTGAAATAAACAAACACCATGTTTCTTCCTGAGAGATGCATTGTATGTTGTGGAGGTAGGCGGACGACAATATAAAGTGCCCTTTATGAATATATATACAAAAAAGAGCTCCCAGATCAGAAAATAGAAAAGGGTCTGTCTTGTACAAATGTAATTGTGCTGCTAGTACAAGATATTACACAGCTGTGAGGCATTGAATACAAACACACAATAAGTCATAATCTAATGTGGGGTGGTGTTAGCTGTGGTCGCTATTTAAACTTAAGCGAATCTGATAGATGAATAGAGGAGTTACAATATTTTGTGTTTGTTAAATGTGTATGTAGAAAGTATTCCACAAGTGCAAGACTACATTACTTTCCACACATTTAGACCAACAGCTTTGAGTTAGGTCACATGTGGAGATGTCTTGCTTTGTGCTGGCAACAGACATACCTCCAGGTTGACAGGATGGTACCATGGAACTCATCCATGTGCAAGTCACCATAGATACGGTCTCTCACTGTATCATGACTAGCTATAGGTGACTATCTATGCCATTCAGAATTTGATCTATGGCTAGATAAGTGATGTATAAAAGTGTGCATACATAACACCTTTTCTCATGTATGTGTATATATACATGAGAGAAGGTGGTATCCTGTGATGTACAATGGGATTAGTATTATTTTAAGATGCTTATGACAGAATTTAGTAACAAAGCTGCGATTAGTTTAGCTTTTCTGAGGTACATTCCGTTTTTTTTTAAAAAGTGATTCTAGTGCTATATATATTTATTATTTTACATGCAGATTCATGTCTTTCATGCTTTTTAATTTTCATGTTGCATCTTTGGTGAAAGTGAGTTGACATGTAATGTCTTAGAGGAATCTTTCTCATTGCTGTACTTATTGATAATCCATTTGTCCGTAGGTTCATAGGTAGGTACTAGGCTATCGGCCCAAGGGCCTAAGTAAGCCTATCCAACAAGGTTCCCTGACTTATGCCACCCAAGAAAGTTAATTTCCTGTGCCCCTGTTGAGCAGAGCCACAGAAGCGATTCCCAGGGTGTATTTCCTATTTCCCATCCACTCATCAAGATTTTTCTTGAAGAGTACTAATGAGGAACTTTGCTTGACATAGATGGGTAGCTTGTTCCAGAGTATAGGAAGTCTCTGGGACAGAAACCTAGCCCTCCAGCATGTCCTGTTTATTGTGGTGACAAGGTTTAGGTCCTTAGAGCATGTAGCTCAGAGGGATTGGGATTTCTTTAGCTGTAGCATGTCCAACAGCTCCGGGTTTAACATAGCTTTATATGTTAGGCAAAGATCTCCTCGGAGTAGGCGATTTGCTACAGAGTAAAGCTGGAGTTTTTTGAGACTGTCAGTTTATGGCGTCTGTTTGCGCCCAGTAATCCTCTTTGTGAGGTACTTCTGTGGCCTTTCCAGCTGCTGCAGATGTCTTGTGAGGTACATTCCAAAGGGGCATTGTACTCTATAATGGGCAGTTACCGCACTCGTCTGTAGCATGTCTCCTCATGGCCGTGGCATAATGTTTGCTGGCTCAATGTCTGACCTTTCCTAGTAAACAAATGTTACACCCCAAAAGAGGTGCAACCTATATTGCAATTATTTGCTTTACTTATATAATATTTCAAGTTCAGTGTTTGTGAAATGTTCAGTGAGACCTGCAGGAAGTAGGAGGTATGCTACTTTATGCAAGTCTCTTCTTGGCGAAAACCGTAAAATCGGTGAGAGGCTTTGTGGAGTGAAAGTGTGAATCTTGCAGAAGTAAATGTTGGTAAATTTTTAAACACTCCCTGGAGTTTCTATTCCATAGGCTAATGTTTGGTATTTCATAAGTACTGACAAGACTATTGCACAAGGCTGATACCTGATATCATTTAACTGTATCATGTAACTACTTTATGTGTAAGTCAAAACTGCTACGTAATGTGGAGCTTTTCTTCCCAGGCCTCCTCTGAAAATGTGTTTTAACACAGTTAGACTTTCCTACAAAGACAGATAAAGAAATAAGTAAGCAAGTAAGTAACTGAAAGATTGGAAAGCACCGTAGAAGAAATGTGGTCATGCAGCTTATGTTTCATAATGGGCCTTATAAGTGAAGAATACATGGATGTTATGACCACCCTTGGGTTCTGGGGTTGTGTTCATCTTTTTCCACCACTCAGAATAATATGACATCATTTTTGGAAGCTCCTGTGCTCAAGACTACACGTTAGTTCTAGTACATGCCATAATGTCAAACATCATTTGCCTGTGTGTGCCTAACCCAGACCACTCAATTTTTTGATCATCTTCCACAGTTCTGATCATGATCCTATACCATTTGCTTGGTCAAGTTCCTGTGTTCATTGCCTACATACATCATCAGTCCAAGCAGGGTGTTCAGTCTGTTTCATGGAGTTATCTTATATTTTGGGAATTTTTCTTGGGTTTGTCAGTCATGTTTGGAATTTAGGTGGGAGGAGGGTTTAATATAGTGTTAATAGTATTTTACTGAATTACTCAGGTCTTCCTCCAAATAAACATCAACTCAGGCCTTCCTCTTACTGATGACAATGAGTCTGTGTTACCTAACAGCTGCACAAGGTAATATAATGAATGCCTACTCAACAGGTTATGTTTGGGGCCTACTATAGATCCTTGTAACCAATAGCTAATGTCAAGAATGTAGAGAAATTATTTTACCATTTCATTTCTTCTGCACCAAGTAGTTATGGAGCTATTGTAGTGATGAGTTAGTGAACCCTAAGGATGGCAGTTTATGTAAGTGTTTCTGATGGGAGAGAGTATGAAAGCTTTTGATGAGTCTAGAAAAATAGGGGGTAAAAGGCTTCAAGCATGTCTGTGGGCGTTGACAGTAACAAGCAGTAGGCTGAGAGTACATACTGAGAATTTTGCACAGATCAAGTTACATTTAAAAAACTGCAAACAAAGATTGTTTAAATTAGAATTTTAAATACAACTGTTTTCAAAATGTAGAGATTTTCTAGTTTTGACAAATGAATTATTTCTCCACAATATGTGCATGAGACCATTCCTTTATGTTTGCAATCAGCTCAGTGCATTGGTGAGTTGTGCTTTTGAGATTACAAATGCAACAAAAAAGGCCTTGTGATTACCTTTTGGCTTGGGTAGCTATTTTAGCCTCACACTTGGCTGTGGCAAATGTTTCATTTTAGTTCTTGTGTATACTCAGATATACTACTGAGAGGGTCATTGGGAGTCATCTGTCATTTTGTTCCTTCTGCATACTTGGAAGGGCTGCTGAAGGGTTTATTGATGGTAATGTTGCATTACATATGGTTACATTACTTAGAATACAGCACAGAAATGTAATTATACTGTAATATGCCAGCATATAAAACATCAGATGTACCATTGACTAATTAATAGTGTAATGTAAAATAAGCAGACTAGAAATCACTTCTGCTTGTATTATTCTATTTGTGATTAGTAGTTGCATGAGTGAGATAAACGTTATCACTTGTTGACAACTGCCAGCATGGAGCTACCATATTTTTGTGCATTTTCCTGGCTTTGTCAGTCATGTGTGGAATTTAGGTGGGAGGAAGGGCTCAGTAATATGTAAGTGTACTATTTTACTGAATTACTCAGGTGTTCTCCTTACTGATAATGAATCTGTGTTACACAACAGCTGCACAAGGTAATATAATGAATGCCTAGTCAACAGGTTATGTGCAGCAATTATCACCTTTGTCTGAGCATGCATAACTTTGCAGTACTGAAAGGAAGGTCATTAGCACATTAGCATTAAGTTCAGTTACAATACAGCAGTGAGTTATCACTTTTCTGGTAAAAGTCTCAGCTGCTGTCACTGTTATTCACATAAGTAGAAGTCGTTATCACTTTGACGAATGCACAAGCCAGATTGTGTTTTTGTCTTTGTAGTCATTGCAAGCCACCCCCTCCATTCTTCATCAACTAGCTATCCTCCAAAACATCTGATGTTTATATATATATATATATATATATATATATATATATATATATATATATATATATATATATATATATATATATATATATATGTATATATATATATATATATATATATATATATATATGTATATATTTATATATGCATATGTGTATATATATGTATGTGCATAACGCTCCCACATATACACATGAATATCAGTATGGCAGTGGCCTCTCTTGGGAGATAGGGTGATGCATCTGCATACATTGTCTGTAGTTCATTTAGAGAGGATTTACATGTGCCCTTTCTGTGCCCCTTTGTCAGGTACTGGCCAAACCCTTATGCACCAAGGTCAGGAAGGTTTCACTTCAGAGATTTATGCCAACTTCTCTTGTGTTGGTGGGTGCATCATGGGGGGCATACCCAGCCATCCATGGATCTTGTGATTGATCTGGATTGCAGTTGGGAACTTGGAGACTCTTCAGTTCAGCCCCATTGTGCTGCTGTCCTAGGTAGAAATGGCCTCAGGGCTGCCACTGTGATGCAGTGTTTCCCCGAAAGGACACATGCAAAAAGACAAAGCCTGGGGCAGAATTAGTCTTTTCACATGTTGTCTTGGGTCTTGGTTGAGCTCTCCACTTAGTTTCCCTCCCTTCAGGTGTAGTAAATGTATGTAGGTCAGGGTAAGACCCTTTACATTAGCTCCCCCCTTTGAGTCCTTATGACCATTGCCGAAAGGACACGTACATGGAAAAGGTAGAGGTAAGGCAGGGTGCTAACCAGGTAATGCATTATGATATACATATATATGTACTTTTCCAATAGATCTGTCAAACATCAGTAGTAATCTGTTTGCATTTTCTTTGCTGTACAGGTTTGTCCACATTCTGACACTGACATGGCTTCACGAGCAGGAGAACGACAAGTGAGAGTGTGGGTATGTGGCCATTCCTACATTCACTGGGCTGCCAGCCATGCCTCCAAAACTGAAAACCAGTACAACATGAGTTTCTCCACATCCAGTCTGAAGGTATACTGGACTGCAGGAAGAGGTATGCATTGGAGCAGAGTACTGCAGTTGTTGGAAGAGAAGTGTTCCATCTACCCTGAGCCCAAAATCCTTGTTGCTGCACATTGGAAGGAATGATGTCATCAGTCAACCACTGGGAAGGCTGCGGTTTTAAATCAGAGCAATTTTTTAACACCTGCAGTCGTGGTGGCCACGTTGTCATTTTGTGTGGTCGGTGGATCTACAATCTGTCCTGACAGCATCACCACAAAAGATGTTCACCTGTTCAGAAGGGATGGCGTTCACCTAACTGAGGAAGGCATTGCCTTGTTATTGACTGACATCCACAATGGTGTGAGGAGAGCTATGCAGGATTGGAAATATGCAGCTTGTGAGAAGAATGGAAAACACCCATGACCAAGTAGGGACAAGTATGGTAAGTACAACTCTATTATGAAATGTGTTGTGTAAAATATATTTTTATGAGTTTGGCAAATAACTGTGGTAAGAAGCTGGTGAAGATGCTGAGAAAGAACTGTTTCAGGAGAGTGCTAGCATGTACAATCGAATATGTATTGTATGTGTATATGTATAATATTGATAGTTCCAACATATAAAAGAATTGGTCCTGTATGTTGTACACATGTGCAGATATCTGTTTGTTTCGGACTTAGGTTATGGAAATTATGATTTTTTTTCATATTTTGGTAAATAACTTTGCCAGGGAGCATCTGAATGTGCTAAGTAATACCTCATTTTGAAGACAGTACTGATAGTTCTAACATGGTAAAAGAATGGTGCCTTTATGTTGTACTCCTGTGCAGATATCAAAGTTTGTTTCGGACTTAGGTTATGGAAATGATTTTTTTTCATATTTTTGGTAAATAACTTTGCAAGGGAGCATCTGAATGTGTTAAGTAATACCTCATTTTGAAAACAGTATTGATAGTTCTAACATGGGAAAAGAATGGTGCCTGTATGTTGTACTCATATGCAGATATCAAAGTTTGTTTCGGACATGGGTTATGAAAATTATGATTTTTTTTTCATATTTTGGTAAATTAACTTTACAAGGGAGCATCTGAATGTGCTAATACCTCATTTTGAAGACAGTATTGATGGTTCTAACATGGGAAAAGAATAGTGCCTGTCTGTTGTACTCATGTGCAGATATCAAAGTTTGTTTCAGACTTAGGTTATGGAAATTATGATTTATTTTTCATATTTTGGTAAATAACTTTGCGAGGGAGCATCTGAATGTGCCAAATAATACCTCATTTTGAAGACAGTATTGCTGGTTCCAACATGGTAAAAGAATTGTGCCTGTATGTTGGACACATGTGCAGATATCAAAGTTTGTTTGGAATTAGGTTATGGAAATTATGATTTTTTCATATTTTGGTAAATAGCTTTGCAAGGGAGCATGTCAGTGTGCCAAGTAATACCTCATTTCAAGACAGTGTTACTCCTTACAACATGGTAAAGAACTGTGTCTGTGCACTCTACACATGTACAGATATCACAGTTTGTTTAGTCTTGTACAATTATGAAAATTATACATTTACAATACTTCTCATTATTATGCCCATATCTTTGCAAGGGCACATGGTGATCACACAAATGATGCATCATTTTGAAGCTGACATTCAGATGCACAACTTCTACACTGATATGTAGGCTCTGTCTGTTACAGGTGATGAGATATTATGCTTTGTTTATTTATCAATTATGAGAAATATTATATTAATCATATTTCTTTGAATATCTCTGTAAAGGAGCATCACACAGTAATGGTTAAGGTATAATTTTAAAGCTGACATTCATACTAACAAATTGCATTCGAATTGTATGGGTCTGCGTGGTACATTGACCAAGATATTATGCTTTGTTTTTCCAAAAAGGTAACAAATATGCACAATATCAGCATTCCTTGCCAAATATTTAATAATCACTTTGAGATACACTATCAACATTTACACTGTTGGTAAGGTCAGTGTCTGCTGAAGAACGTTCGCGTTTACATTTTTAGTCTAGCTCTTATAGTTAAAGAATTATGAACATTTGTTTTCTGTATGGTTTTAGAAATGGATTTTCTGAAAATGAGCTCAGGCTGCACTGTTGTTCCTATGGTGGAATTAAGCAGGCAGCTTTTCCTGAGGTGCTCCGGAGTGAATGAGTTAAGTAGTTCATATCTGAACAGAATGCAACATGGTCAGATGTACACAACTGGCCCGTAACCAGGCTGTTGTGCCCACTATCGAAATGTAAAGCAGTGATAGCAGTAAAGCCTAGGATACTGCCCACCACAGTCAAAGTACTACCAGTACACTATACAGTACTACAGTGTTAGGTCAGTGTGAAAGGATGTTGACAACTGTATGCAAAGTATCCCATGCAAACACTGCAGGCACAGTATAACCCTATTGTGTTCACACACAAAGCAGTTGTACCATAACTACACTACATGACACACAACACACAACCATAAACGGGTGATAGTTGTTGAAGTTCACACTCATCCACAAATGTGGTGGGCTGCAGAGTCCAACATATGGAATGCTCACACTGGGCATGCTCACACACATTGACAACATGCCATGGGAAGGCTGAACTGGAAATGCTCACACACTTAGGCCAAATCTCGGTGTAGCAGTTGGACACACATAGCTGGTATTGTTATGTTGTATTCCAGGAACCAACCACATTATAGCAGTCTGCCCAGTGCACACAGCTAAATGACTACAGAGACATACGTGATATAGTGGATCCCTCCCAGATGCAAACATCTTCCACAGATGCACAAGTTGTTCATGCAAACAGGGAATGCTATGGCAATAAAGATGTGCAAACAGTCTATCAGCAACAAATAATGTGCATTTCACAATTAAACATATGGGTGTAGGGTCAACACTAGGCTGTGTGCCCTAGGGAATGACAGCTTAGCCAGAGTGTGCTTGGTGTCTGCCTCCCCACAGGATGCACATTCCCCTTTCTAAACACAGATGATGTCAGCACCCTCTAAGTACAGCAGGAGAAAAGAAACTCCCCAGTAATCCGAATAGCGTGCTCTGCTAATGCGTCCGTCTCAAGTGTCATAACATAGTTAGGTAGGGGTGTCAAATCCTGCTAATGCTCAGTGTGTGTGTGTGTGTGAGTGGGGTTGGTGTGTGTGTAAGTCTGTGGGAGAGAAATGTCCCTTTTGGCAAATAGGAAAACACACTACGGGATGCACATTCCCTTTCTAAACACCAATGATGTCAGCACCCAATAAGTACAGCAGGAGAAAAGAAGCTTTCCAGTAATCCGAATAGCGCGCTCTGCTAATGCGTCCGTCTCAAGTGCCATAACATGGTTAGGTAGGGGTTTCAAATCCTGCAAATGCTCAGTGTGTGTGTGTGTGTGAGTGGGGTTGGTGTGTGTGTAAGACTGTGGGAGAGGAATGTCCCTTTTGGCAAATAGGAAAACACACTACAGGATGCACATTCCCTTTCTAAACACCAATGATGTCAGCACCCAATAAGTACAGCAGGAGAAAATAAACCTCCCAGTAATGCGAATAGCACGCTCTGCTAATGCGTCTGTCTCAAATGTCATAACATAGTTAGGTAGGGGTTCGAATCCTGTGAATGGCAAGTGTGTGTGTTTGTCTGAGGGGGGTTTGTGTGTGTGAGGGAAATGTCACTTTTGGCAAATTGGAAAACACAGTACAGGATGCACATTCCCTTTCTAAACACCAATGATGTCAGCACCCAATAAGTACAGCATCAGAAAAGAAACCTCCCAGTAATGCAAATAGCGCGCTCTGCTAATGCGTCCATCTCAAGTGTCATAACATAGTTAGGTAGGGGTTTGAATCCTGTGAATGGCAATTGTGTGTGATTGTCTGAGGGGGGTAGTGTGTGTGAGGACAATGTCCCTTTTGTCAACTATGTGAACAGACTACAGGATGCACATTCCCCTTTCTAAACACTGCTCAGCAGAAGGCCATGGCTCTGGCACAAGATGTCTGTTGCTATGATGCCCCTTTGGAAGATGCTTGTGTCTGCTGAAGAGACGATTATGGTGGCCTGTTTGCAGTCATCTGCATATTTGGACAGCCACAGTCCATCCGTGTTGGCCTGTACCTCCAATAAAATATACCCAACAAGAGGGTCCCAGGACTAAGCCTTGTGGGACACAACCCGTAACTGTTGTGGGGTCTGGCATGGCTCCAGCAATGCTAACCATGTGGTATCTGTCCTTGAGCCACTGTGCAATCCATCTAGTGACATAGGGCCTTATATTTAAGCTGGTGACCTTCTCTAGAATGGCCAAGTGGGGTATTGTTGTGACGGCTTCTGCAAGGTCCAGGTAGGCTGTGTGAACCACCTTCCCCTCGTCAATGGCCTTGGTGACTGTTTCAAAGAAATCAACCGGGTTAAACCCGGTAGTGCTGGTGTGCTCTCAGTAGCCCTGAACCAGGCATCTGTAACTGCACAGATATCGATGTTTTCCATGCCAAGGAGTGTTTTGTGTGCACGCATCTGGAGGTTTAGATATCCGGCGTTGGGTAGCATTGCTCTTAGTTTCGTATCCCTTGTGATACCTATGAAGGTGGGTTTGTCATTCGAGCCCTGCCTAACATAGGCACAATGGGTGTAGCAAGAGCCTTTGCCAATATCTGAATGACCAATGCAAACTGTACACATGTTCATAGGATGCAAGTGTCAAGGAATATGCTGCGTGGCCAGTATAGTCCTCCAGCATGGGTCCTCTGAAGTCATCCACCCCAGTCTACACAAGTGTAGAGTCTGCTTGTGCTAAACACAGTCTGTGTGCAGTGACAACCTTGCCTGTAGGTGGAGATGGGATATGGATGTCCAGGGAAAGGTGGACATGGGCAGGTATCAACAATGGTGGTCTACCTCTGGTGTGGAACAGTGGGTACCCACATTGCAGATGGACATGTGCAATATGTATTAAACCATGTGGCTGTGGTGTGTGGTTCTGCCATAGCACATGGACCCATAAATTGTAGTGGCGGTAGGGTAAAGAGGTAGAGGCCTGAGTAGTTCCCACACACAATATGCCTGTACCTGATGTTAACAACTGGAATGGTGTATGTGAATACCTGCATATCCTGGCACTGTTCCCAGGGAAGCTAGGTGTGTGTCCTGGATGTGGGTGTGGTGTGCTGGACTGGTAGTGTTGTGTGTTACAGGTCCTGTGGTCCCAAAGCATGGTATAGAACATAACCTGCCAGTGCGATGTGCACATCTGACCCTGATGTAGGTGGCTGCATATGCATATACATGCTATCCCCCACCTGACAGGTAGTAAGACAACCACAAACCTCTGTGGAAATGAAGATGTCAGCACCCTAGAAATACTACAGGTGTAGAACAGATGCCCAGTAATACGGATAGTGCGCTCTGCTAATGCGTCACCCTCAAGTGTCATAATATAGTTAGGTAGGGGGTCGAATCCTGCAAATGCTCAGTGTGTGTGTGTGTGTGTGTGGGTGAGTGGGGTTTGTGTGTGTGAAAGGCTGTGAGAGGGAAATGTTCCTTTAGCCAACTGGGAGAACACACTACAGGATGCACACGCCCCTTTCTTAACACAGATGATGTCAGCATCCTATAAGTACAGCAGGAGAAGGGAAGCCTCCCAGTAATGCGAATAGCGCGCTCTGCTAATGCATCCGTCTCATGTGTCATAACATAGTTAGGTAGTGGTTTGAATCCAGCAGATGCCAAGTGTGTGTGTTTGGATGGGGGGGGTTATTGTGTGTGTGCAGATATGTATGAGGAAAATGTTCCTTTTGCCAACTGGGAGAACACACTACAGGATGCAGACGCCCCTTTCTTAACACAGATGATGTCAGTACCCTATAAGTACAGCAGGGGAAGGGAAGCCTCCCAGTAATGTGAATAGCGCACTCTGCTAATGCGTCTCTCCCGAGTATCTTAATGTAGTTAGGTAGGAATTTGAAACCTGTAAATGGCATGTGTGTGTGTTTGGATGTGGGGAGTTTGTGTGTGTGCATGTCCATCTGAATAGCATGTTAGTTTTGGCAATCAGGAGATCACACTACCTGATGCACATTACCCTTTCAAAGTACTGATGTTGTCAGCACCCTCTAGGTATAGCCAGAGACGAGGAACTATCTAGTAAACCGAACAGTGCGCTTTGCTAATGCGTCACTCTCACATGTCATGACATAGGTAGGTAGGGGAATGAATCCTGCATATGGCAAGTTTGCATGTGTGTGGGGGTAGTAGGGTGTGTGTAAATGCAAGTGTGAGGGAACAGATCCTTTTGGCAAATACTACTATACACCAGATGCTGCATACCCCACCAGTAAACACAGGGGATGTCACCACACTATCAGCACAGCCAGACAGGGCTGGTTGGCTAGTAATGCCAATAGTGTGCTCTGCTACTGTGCCTATTACCATCGTCAGAGTACAGATAGGCATGTTTGGGTAACCCACAACTATCACGTGTGGTTGTGTCACACAGTATGACCTTGTGCGGGTGTTTGTACATACCAATGCATGCCATCGCCTAACCCAGCAATGGCATTGCACACATGATGTATGTGTGTGACACATACACAGAAATACCTATGACCTGCAGTAGTTACCATGTCTGACACATGCTTTGTGTGGATAAATGGTATTAGCAATGTATACCAATATGACTGTGTGTCCTAGTGTGCAGGGTCCGCACGTGGTATGTCCCTATACAGTGTGGGTGTCTATGGTGAAAGACCTACAGCAGGGGATACACATCTGGTCTGGCCCATATAGTGTACATGTAGTCAATGTACAGGTGCTGTATGTTCCCACCTGTTGTGGTAGTGGTAACATGTCATTCCACTGCATGTCGGTGACCACATGCTGTGAACTCTTCAGCTAGAGTGTTGTAGCTACAGTAATGCTCACACACAATGTTCGGCTGGATGCAGTATGGCCTTATAAACACAGTTCATGGGACTGTCATATTGCCGGTGTTGTTATGGAGGATAGGTGGTCTTCCTGTGTATGTGAGGGTTGTGTGTGCTATGCTATGAACCAGATGGCAGTCCGACACACTGTCAGCTACACCTGAGTAGGCCCTGATGGTTTGTGCTGTGCCAACAACCTGGAGGTGTGTGTATCTGTGCTAATTTGGGATACCACACCCCTATCCATGTGTGTTACATGTGTAGGGGATGACAGGCATGGTAAGGGGCATAACCTGTCAGTGATGGGTAACACCTGTGAGGCATGAATCATGCATCTGGTACTGCACAGACACTGCAGTTCACCGTGCTGAGGGCAGTGTCCGGTGCATGCATCCTCCGGTGTACACTGCTGTAGTTGTGTAGCAGCACTGTTAGTGTCCTAACCTGTGTGATACCCACGGAGGTCGCTATGTAAACCATGTCCTGCAGCATAAGGCAGTATGTGTGTACCAAGGAGCCATGCCAGTATACATCGGGCCATGTGTGTCACGTGCAAGATGACCCGTGAACATCAATGTGGCTTCCCTAGCATGTAAGCAGACGTTGACAGCCAGTGGATACCCTATGGATGACAGTGGAGACTGAGCATAATGTAGACATACAACAGCCTTCCCACATATAGTGGTAGAATACCTAGGGAGAGTATGTTGGCAACCAACATCAGGCTCATACTGGCCTGTGCCACATGCTGAGAGATCCATTCTATGTTCCCTATTATGTAATCCAGGGAGGTATGTCCCAGGCAGCCACACTGGCATGGTCAATGAGTGAGTCATATCTGTCCATGCCTCTGTCTGACCTGTATGCATGTGTGCTGTGGTGGACCATAGTGCCCCTGTGTCATATCACCGTGCCCTTCACCAGATACAGCCTGTTGAGCGGGACACCAGTGCAGCACACATGACAGGTACCTGACACGTCTGTAGCAGGTGTGTTGTGTAGCCCTACAGGCTGTGGGTGTGTGGCGCAGGGGATGTGCGTGCCATGTGTGGCATGTGCTCTGTTCTGACGGAACATATGCCTGTGTGCCAGCTGCGGAGGTGTGTGATGCACAGGCAGGCTGCTAGTCTGAGTCCCCACGTATGCCCCAGTGTGTTTAGCATGCTGTCTGTGTGTCAATGTCTGACTGGTATTGTCGTCATTGTAATATCATGTATTGCTTTATTTATTCTTCCTACATATGTTGACAGGGATAGCCCAACTGGATGCATGTCCATTCCCAGGGTAGGCCCATGGAGACAAGCTACGAGGGTAGCAGATACAGCATTACAGAATACTAGCATGACATAGTACAAACAGATTATTTACAGAGATTACATAAGTAAGCAGGTCCAACATGTTCCACAGGTTAATGTTAGACCTGAGCACAAGCCAGGATTAGATTGTATTTACACAGTACAGTGGTTCACACAGGTTACACATCCAAGTTAGCCAGGCCTGATACACTGACATAGCCAGTTACATGACAAATGTTGTTTGGGTCTACTGTTAAATGACCTAAGGTGGACATTAGGGTAATATCAGCTGGAAGCGGGTTCCAGGATCTACGTACAGGATTTGCAAAGAGAGAATCACCAGCTGTGTTAATAGACTCGCTAGTTCGAAGTAGTACAATGCTAGAGGATCGAAGCGGTCTAGGATTGTTATAGGGGGTGATTGTAATTTAAGTGCAGGAGTATTGTCTGGACTATACAGGATTTTATAGGCCATAATCAGTTGGTTATACTGTATTAGGCTGGGTATTGATAGCCAACCAAGCTGATTTAGATTGATGCAATGATGTGTCCTAACAGGCGGGCCAGTGGCAAACCTGGCAATGTGGATGTAGCAAATTCAGTGCTTGTTAAGGACAGTCTTGTTCATATGTGAGAGTAGAGGGGATGCATACAGAAGGGCTGCAACAAGGTGTGAGCGAGCTATGGCACCTTTAGCTGGAGGGGCTAGGAAGGCTTTAATTCTGTACAGTGACCCTAGCTTTCTATTGATGGCTTGGCTAATCTGGTTAACATGTATGTCACATATAAGGTTATTGTCTATGATGACACCTAATAAATGTTGTGATGGGTCAGGGTAGATTATTGTGCCATCAGTTGATGTTATGGTAACAGTGAACGTGGTAGACCTACGTGTTTGTGGAATAACAGCAGTTCAGTTTGATTGGGATTTAGGATCAGACGATGTCCAGAAAGCCAGTTCGCTATTGTATTACAGGTGGTCTGGGTAGCTGAACATAACTCTACTGGAGATGTGGCTGAGCAGATCAGAGTAGAGTATACAGCATATTGGATACAGCTGGCCTTTGGGATGACAGTATAATGGTCGTTAATGACGATGGAGGACAGCAAGGTCCTTAGCATACAGCCTTGTGGTACTCTGTGGGTGTTAGGTAGACGGTTAGAGGGTTTGGTCTGCCAGAGGCTGGCCTGCTGTTGACCATGCAGGTAGGATTGACACCATTGGAAGGCTCCAGTATCTAGACAGTCTGTGCAGGGTGTGGAGTCCAAGTTGGTGATCAACCATATCGTATGCCTTTGAGTTATCCAAAAAGAGGGCTGTGGATACATCATTGATGTTGCAAGTATGGCTTATGGTGTTAGTAAAGGCTAGGAGGCCTGACGGACTGCTGTGATGAGGACGTACGCCATGCTGAGTGTCTGCCATAATGTGAGTTTGGACTAGGTGGTGCATGACTTGTCTATGACGAAAGTCACCATAATCTCTGCATGTGGAGAGTGTATAGCTATTGGCCTATCAGTGGAGACATCAGTAGAGCTGCCTCCTGTGTGAAGTGGGATTACATATGACATTTTCCAGATGGTGGTGAAGTTCAATTCTAACATAGTACCTCTGATTACCTTTGAGACGGGGTAAGCAATAGCATCATCTGGTTATGATAGGTACTTGGCAGGGTGTTGATCGGCACACAGTGTAGTGGGTTTCACTGTTACAACCAAGGTACGGAGGAGTGACGTGGTGACTGGTTGGCAGCTGGACGCAAGTAGATTTCTAGGGGTGCTGCTTTCAGGACCAGGGGAGCTAGGAGGTAGATGGCAAGCTAGGGCCTACACTGTCTCAGTAAAGGACTGGTCAAAGCTATCAGGAACATCTTCAGGGGTATTATCATTAGTAGCAGCAGGGATTGGGTTTGACGTTTGTCCTGTACGTAGTATATCTGACATGCCACCTGACAGGGTATGGCATCACTGGGTTCAGAGAGACCAGTCCCCAGATTGGCTGTGTGGTGGCATCCCACACATGTGTTGTATATACCTGGCCAAGGGTGATGGCTGACTGCATACATGTGGCAGCTGTGACAATGACACATGACCCACATAAACCACGACTAGACCATAGAGGCGATTCACAGGTTACCTTTGGACATGCCACCCTAGTAGTGTGATTGCCATGGTGTGTACCAACACATAGGGCCAATGGGGAACAACATACTGAAGGTGTGTATGTGTGGGTGGACTGTCTCTGTCTCATAGCACTGACATATATGACTGCACACGTGGGTATATGCCGGGTAAGACGTGTGCAATGTGTCACAGGCTACTTACATGCGTACAGGACAGACAGTGACGTTCTGTCATTTGTAAGGTTGACATACATATGGTACGCTATGCAGATGTCACTAGCAGTCTACAGAAGCACTGTAACCCTGCATTGCAGGTGTAGGCAGTGTTCCAGGGGACCCCAGGCAAACATGCATGCTAACAAGGCTACAGTACACAGGCCTGGAAGTACTGCATCATACAACAAAGAAGGGGTAACAATAGCAGTAATTCACAATGCATATATGTAGGCACTGTCAACATGTACCCAGGAATACGCAGCACAGATGGCCATGGTGGAACCGATATTATGTCATACTTATTTGTGGTCTGGACAACATTGGTACTGCACACATATCTACATGTGTGAACATACACATGGCATAGTTGTTGTGGGCATCTTGACACCATTACTGTACATGTCCACCATTGCATATCACTACTTGCATTAGCTTTCCCCCTGTGCTACCCATGTATGCAGCTATCTGTTGACAACCTTACCACCGGCATGCGATTATGTGCATCTGTTATGCATTGGTATGTACTATGGGTGCAGATAACAATTCAGGACATTCATACAGTTACTACAGCAGGCATGCTGGGGTACACACACAGTCATAGCAGCACACTGTACTGTCACCAACATGATACTACTAATACATGTCTATGTAGTCACCCTGTGCATCAGCAACGTGTTTACCTGTTCCCGCAATGATGTTGGAGATTGCAGGAGGTGGCACAGTGTCATCATATGCACAGGGTGTGGATTAGGTATGCCTAAGTCAGCCACTGATACCACCAATTGACATGTGTGTGTATGTGTGTTGGTGAGGGGCAGCAGTACAGGATGGGCCAGTGTTGCTGCAGTGTGTGCGTGTATGTGGTTGCCCTAGGTGTTAACATTCCGCATGTGTGTATGCACGCACACATTTCCACCTCATGGCTGCCATATACAGGGGTTTGTGGACAGCCACAGACTGCACCTGGCAGGCCATACAGATCAGTGTCTGCGTGCACAGACACGGTACCTGTGCCTGGCAGGGGTGCTACGGACCGTATCCAGTACAACGCCTGACTGGGTACTGTCATCAGAAGCGGGTGTGTGTTGACTGGACACATGTCCCTGTTGGGACTGTCCAGAGCCACGTGCATGTGGTCTCCTGGGGCATTCCGATGACAGCACAGACCCAGCATTGTTGGGGCTGCTGCTGGCACTATGGGGGCGTGTGCGAGCCTGTTGCCGTCCGCGCCGACTGCCAGCTGCTGCGGCTGCCGGCATACGGCCATGTCGACGCCGCAGACGCCCACCATTGCCCTGGCTCATGGACATCTGGTTGTGGAACTGCTGTAATATGTCCCCACAACGTCTGCCTATGACATCGGTGAAGTTACGGATAGCATCCGCAATGTCACGCATACTGTCCGTCATAGCTGTGCGGTATGCTCTGAGCTCCCTCAGACCCTGTCTGGTGTACCTTTCCATACGTGACTGAGCCTGCATGACAGTCCGAAACATCGCTGAGGTTGACAGACCTCTTTGGGCACGTCGGCCAGGGGCAGTACGCCCACGGATGCTCCCACGAGAACCCATGGGCAAGTGTCTGTGTGGTACCATTGGAGGACCCTGCCCATGGCTGCTGTGTGGGGATGCATGTGCCACAGGTACCACATTACCCTGGTCTATGCCCGCTGTATCCTGTCCATCACCTAGGGACAGTGGTGACATAGGATGTATAGGCAGGATGACTGTGCGCAATGATGGGGTTGACAGCTGTGTACTGTCAATTGGCTGACCAATGGCAGACCCTGACACACCTTCCTGTACCATCACACATATATCATCATCACCAGTAGCCGTGGCACAGGTTTCAGGTTCCCTGCTGCAGGTCACCAGAGCAGCCCCAGAACCTGTGGGATGAAGACAGGAAACACAGTTTACATTCTCCAGACATTGTTACCAGTGATGCACTCATACACACATGCACACCTGGACACATGCACGCAGGCATACATGCACACATGCACACGTGGACACATGCACACATGGACACATGCACACATGGACACATGCACACATGGACACATGCACACATGCACACATGCACACATGTTCACATGCACACATGCACACATGGTCACGTGTACACATGGACACATGTCCACATGCACACATGCACACATGCACACATGGACACATGCACACATGCACACTTGGACACAGGCACACATGCACACATGCACACGTGGACACAGGCACACATGCACACGTGGACACAGGCACACATGCACACATGGACACAGGCACACATGCACACATGCACACATGGACACAGGCACACATGCACACGTGGACACAGGCACACATGCACAACTGGATGCAGGCACACATGCACACATGCACACATGGGTACTGACACACCTACACACATGCACACATGCACGCCCTGCAATATACACACAGAGCAGTACTGAGTTACACTACTGTTACTAGCATTATCAGGACTATTATAGGTTATGTTAAACACACTCACCAGCATGGATGGCCTGTCTCTCTGTAACCCTGGAGGGACCTGCAGAAATGATGAGATTAATGTTAGTGGGCACATCTGTCCCATTGATATTGCATATGTTCCAGTGTACAGAACAGTCAGGTGTACATATGGCATTTACCTGCACGCTCCATGTCGTGCTGCTGTGTGGAACCAGCCTCCATCATAATGCAGGTGTACTGCTGTTGGTGTTCCGGGGCTGGAGCCACAACACTTAGGAGTAGCCCCTCCAGTCTGGTGAGGGGGCATGTGTGGCCACCCCACCTCCTGTGGCGACCTGTTGCCTGTGGATATCTGCTGCACGCTGCCGGACAGTTCGTATTAAATCACTGCAGTGATGTCGTACCTGCTCATATGTCCTGTTATGTGTGCCAATTTCATTTACCCTACAGACCAGGTCTTGCCACAGTGCGGCCCTCTCCTGCTGGTTCTGACTGGTGCGGGAAAACAGGATGTCATACTCCCGCACCAGGCTCCAGTGGATCTCCTCATCCTCCGCAACAGAGTAGGCGGGGTTACGCTGTCGCGCCATCTCCCTGGAAGAGAACACAGACAGGATATCAGCGGACGATGACAGCAATGTATGGCACACATACTATACATGATATGCATGTGTAGTGATATACTACTACTCCCATATGTTGCATGTGTGTGTCACGGCGGATACACGGGTGCATGGCCAGATATCAGTGCTCAGCAAACACCTGTGCAACAATACCTGCCACATTCCAAACTACGTAGTAGCATGCCCCATCGTTCAGCACACACTGACAGGTGCCATGCACAACCTCACTCTGGGGGTCCAGTCCAAGGTACTGTATGTGGGACACCGTCCACTACTCTGATGTAGACATACGTTACTCGGCCTGGATATACATATCCCACCACCACCACCAGTACAGTGGACTACATTGATATGTATGTGGTCAGACAGTTATTCACTTGCTGGGACTGGGATGTTATCCATGCAGCACACTGTGCTAGTGGAAGCCACAAGCCACACTGCTGTCCCCTTTGCAAATGCTTACCACATACATGCTGCAGATTGCATGGCACTTGCACACACATGTCTACCCCAGACCCTATGCACAACGGTTAGGCATCCTGTCCAGTGGACCCCAGACAGAGGCAGACTGTATAACAATAGCAGGAGGTTACTGCAGGACAGTGCACATTCACATTGAGGGTAGGCATCTGTGGTCAGCACTGGTACTATGCTACAGTCCATCATAACAACAGCCACAGCCTACTCTGGGAGGGTGATAGACAAGAACACTGTGGATGACCACGGGGCCTTCTTCAGTTATGTTACACATACGGACCACATGCCTCAGATATGCTCTGTGTTAGTCCACACCTACTTAACATTCACCTGACACATGCATATTGGCTACATTCCTGCAGACATGTGTGGTGCACATATCCCCCCTCCCTCTCCCTCACCTTTTGGATATTTATCACAGATGCATGTAACATCACTATCATCGCACATGTCCAGGTGGGGGCCGCCCTCAGCAAAGCGAAACACACAGCATCCCTGTGACCTCGTGGTCCTCCTGGATGTGTGCTACCAGAACTCTGAGGGGACATACCACCGCATGTAACACTGATAGTTTATGTGGGCCGTGCTACAGGATATGTACCTGGACAGTGGCATGCAGCGACGGTGGTCCCACAACACTAGTGGGGCACCTCAACTGACCCTGGGGATTACCACATCATATGCATAATGGGCCTGGTCTGCTACGCTATGGGTTAATGCAGTAGGGGATGCATGTGCAGTGACATCAGGTACCTGCAGACACTTGTTCCCAGCCAGTGTGCCTTTGGGATGGGCTGATCCTGACATGTGGGCCTGGCTGACATGTCAAAGCGGTCACTACAGCCATTGCTAGCCCAACGCACAGACACATGCTGCCAGGATCCTGGCCTATCACTGCTTGACATGTGATGTGTGGTCATCCCCTTTTGTTGGAACTACATACACACAACATATCACATGGACATACCTATAGATACAGACCTATGACACATTTGGAGGGATGACAGTATGCACACTGTTAACCTGCTACCTTGCATTACCTCTGTTTGTCGCAGCTGGTTGTGTTCCACAGTTTCTGCTTGCTGCTGCTATCACTCTCAGTGCTGACAGCTTCAGGGTAGAGAGGGTCACAGTTATTTTTTGTGTGTGATCTCTCTCTCTCTCTCTCTCTCTCTCTTTCTCTTCAACTTCTCAGCCTCCCTCTGTCTGCTTACAGACAATGCAATTAACTTACTGCATGTTGGGAGTGTTAGCACTGGATGCTTTTGTAGGTATCTGCATAGGTCCATGTGATGGCCTCTGCACCAATTGGAGGCCAGCATTTGCTAATTGCATACAGCCAGTTGTGTACTGATTGCAGTTCTCACTGTGATTTCAGATCACTGCTATAAAAGGGTATGTGTGATAAGCGTTGCCCTTTCACATTGTGTGGGCGGGGACCATGCTGGTATGCTGTGGACAGTGTTCTGTGAGTGTAAAGGTTAGTATCTCTCTCCTGCTTCAGGCTGTGTTGTATATTCACATTTCTCCATTCCTCTTTCATGTTCCCTGTAGCACGTGTGTATGCACATTGACTCCTACAAGTATATATAGTCATATATATATATATATATATATATATATATATATATATATATATATATATATATGTATATATATAACTATATATATATATGTGTACATATGCATACATATATCTATGTACTTTTACTGACCTTATTATCTACAGGCTGCCAACTAGCATGGCTGTTTATTTTCACACACTACTATTATGGATATCCATTGTTTTTGACATTTATTTTCAGTTACATGCTTTGTGTACTACACATCCTATATTCACTTTACATTCATCCCTACTTTTACAGGTTATATTTATTTTAGCACAATATGTTTGTATGAGAGTCATGGCTTAGTGGTAGGTTGTACAGACTAGTGTTTCCAAGGTCCTGGGTTCGGGACTGACAGTGGGAGTTTATTTTTCTTTTGAACTGAGTACAGGACCTGTCAATCACAGTGAGTAAGGCACTTTTAAGCAGTTGTAACCAGGCTAGCGCTGGTTTGCGTGGAGCTCATGCATGCGCACTGGCGGTAAGCTCCGCGCACACCCGCTTACAACTGCTTAACGGTGCTTACTCTGGCGCACACCAGCTTATTTTCTTTGAAAGAAAAGAAAATGGGGAGACAGGAAAGTGGTGAAAAAGGGGTCACAAAGAGGGTAAGACAGTAGGGAAACAAGCTTGGGATGTGCAGGAGGGATGTAGGTAAGGCCCATAGTTGCCCATTTCTTCAGCAGCAACAGCTGTGCATATGTATGTAATTTGGTGTGACATTTGAAACCTTCCACCCCTGGGAGAGGTGTCAGGACAACAATAATACTTGTTGTACAGACAATTGTAATTGATAGGGTCCATGTCCAGTGGACATGTGTGCGGAATGGGCAGCTATGTATGGGGCGTAATTTTTTTGTGGGTACAGAGTGCCCTTTTTTTTTTCAGGTAAGAGTGGTATGTCAGGTGAAGGAAGTTGGTTCAGATGGGGAGGTAGGCTGGGTAGGTAAACAGACAAGACAAACAAGACGCATACAGGGGCGGTGTATGACACGTGTGGGGGTTACACAAATGACGGGGACGGAGGTTTGGATATCCAGAGCCCATGAGCCCACAGATGGCAACAGTGGAACTGATATCCCCACCCATAGGCAGTTGCCACTGTCCCTTCACTGCCCAGGACGGGGCTGTGCTGGGGGCTGTGTAGGCGGGGCAACGGGCAAGCCCGTTAGTTGCACCACCCGTGCCTCGAGCTGGCGTAGGGGCTCAAGGACAGAGTCCCGAATCTCCCTACGCACCACAGTCCGGACACTACGGAGGGTGAGTGGTGGATCTCCTCCGGCCACACTTGCAGAGGGGGGGTGAGCCCCATCCCCTGCAGCACTTCCACCCGCAGGTGGCACAGGGCCACCGGAGGAGGGTCCGGACTCGGCACTAGTGCCAGGTGCACTCGCCAGCTGAGGTGGGAGAGGTGGGTCCGCCGGAACCCGCCTTCCCTGTCGTTCTATGTTTTGCATTATGTCATGACAGTTTGGGTTAGTGACATATAATACCATTCACAGTTAGTTGTAACAGCATGCATTAGTATTCCCATTAACCAAACACCCAGATATTCACACCATTGAACAGCGTGCATAACACATGCATAATTTGAACAGTAATACACAGTCCAACAACATGCAGGGTTGATTGATGGCAACAGGCCATCAGGTGTGGATGTATGAACAGGGCAGATGCATCAACAGACATGCAAATATATATGACCCAACAGGACAGACGTCCAGGGGTGTTAATTGTGATTGCACATACCATTTTCATGTGGAATGGGTTATAGGTGGTTAGAGGGTGGGGTAAATAAAGTAATATTAACACCTTCGAATACAAATACATATGCTGTACATTTCTAATAGCTACAGTTATATACACACTACTGTTCTAACTACAGTGTCCTATATATTAACTACTTAACCTTGCAGATGGGACTGTTACTGCAACATCAATCCACATTTTCTTGCTGTTCATACACATTCATATCGAGCTTTGTTCAGATACATCATCCTGTTACTTTTGCTTTATATACTTGTAGACAAGTGTGGATGTTTGGTATATCAGACAATCATCCTATCTGCGTATTTCAGACTGGGAGCAGCATATCCAGATTTTGGTGTACACATTCCACATGCAGCAACACTTTGAACAGATTTTGCTGTTTGGTTCTGAGTCTCACATGCATTTGATTCTGTCCTAACTGCAGTATAGTTTATTCAGGGGTTATTACTACTGTATTGCTGTATTCCTGACACTTTCTCACACTCTCTCACTTGCTTTCATGTTACTATTCAGACTGGTACTTCTAGGCTTTATTGACATGTTTTAACAGTAGTTATTACAGTTCTTTCCAGCAGTCTCACTTCTGTCATGTTTCAGTATTTCCACAGGGATATATTTCACACATGTGATTTCATCCTCTTCTGCAGCTATACTTTACATGCTGCTGCAGGTTGTGTACTATTTTCTTACAGGCAGGGCAGTTTTATTTCAAAATATATGTTGGACAGTTTCATGTTTAGTTTACACTTACAGGCTGGGAACTGTTGTAATCAGGCAATACTTGCATACACTTTCACACTGTTACTTGCAGATTTAATTCCTTCCTGGCTACACTGCACTCTTTTGCTGACTGTCATACATTTATATATCTTTACAGTTACTAGTAGTGGATTACTGACCTGCCTGGTGGAGCAACCGCACCAGCCTATCGGCATAGGCTCTGTGGTTCGCAGAACAGACACCTGCAGCTGTAATATAAATGAAGTAATATTGGAATACACATCTCCATAATTTCAGGTAGTTTAACTTTCTACATACATAATTAATTGTTACTTACTCAGTGGGGCGTTGGGTGATTGCCGGGCCTCCTGGATCCAAAGGTTCAGTTGGTCCTGCTTGCATCTCTTCAGGTCCGCATGGTGGTGACGGACCTGCTCACCTGTCCTTGGAATTCCTGTGGCACTGGTGAGTTCATGAGCCAACTGGTCCCACGCCTCAGCCCTGTACGCTCCCCAGAGGACCTGGCCCTGCATGAGTTGGGCCTCATGGCTGTGGACTAGGAGCCAGGCCATGTACCTGGACTCCTCAATACCCCACCTCTGCGCTCGAAAGCGACTACCCTCTCCTACACCTGACATTCTGCCTGCAGGTCTGTTCTACAATCGTTTATGCTGTGTATTCCCGCCTATGGGGCTTATATAGTCCGTTTTTCCCGCACATATCTGTGATTGGCCATTTTGGAATTGTATCAATTTCAGTAAACCTGCATTGTCATGCTGTAGTTTGTATTCATTCCTATATATGAGCTATTATTGCATTTCTAGGTACTGCTGTCATGGCTTAGTGGTTCTGTACCTTGACTATGGTGTATAGTATCCTGGGTTCGGACCTGGCCACTGCTTTTTATTTTTCATGACTGTCTAGACATGTTGAGGGGTGTGTCTGTGTAAAGACAGTTTTGATACGGCTTGCTCAACGTTGCCCGTTGGTTAGCTTGTTTGCGCGGTGCGCAGCTCCGCGCAAATGGGGTACGCTGGTTTAAGCCTCATTTGGCTATCGGCATGCATATTCCGCTCAGCTCAGTTAGGGGCACATATATTTAGCATGGTAAACCACTGCTCAGCTACGGGCACTCATTTTGCACCAGTTAAACCAATGCTTATCTACGGGCACATACACTCACTCTGTTGAACTGTAGCTCAGCTATGGGCACATCTGGCAGTTTCTATTCATTTCTTAGCTCACATTTATTCAATATAAATGGGCTATTTCATTGCATTTTACATATATTCTGGTTTTATGTATACATATGTGTCAGGGACTTGTTTCCTGCTTATTTTGCATAAAAAAAAAATTGTGTTGTGGGGGCTCGAACCATGGATGCCTGCTCTGCCGCCGGCATCTCTACCGCTACGCTATTGCTTCCTGGCTTATTTTGCATATTTAGTTCTTATATGATTTCCCATTGACTGCTAACTGTAGCTGCGCTACGGGCACGCCCGCGCAAACGAGCGCATTCACGGTTAAACATTGTTACATTTTAAAAAAAATATGACATGTTCATTTAGATTGTTTTATGTTTAATAGTCTGTAGGGGCATGTGTTGTGTTGTGTTTATTCACATTTCCGTGGACTCTGTTGTGGGTGTCTACTTTGGACACCTTTACACTTATGGGGGTGTGTCCGCTTGCAGGGATCAGCCTACGGACACGCCCCCACATGTCTTACACGGACCGTGTTAGACTTAGGTGTGATTCAGCATGCTCTCATGAATATGCAGAGCATGCTGACATCACTCCGTTTAACTGCAGCCTCCGTGTATGAGTTATAACTCTTACACGGAGGCTACGTGAATCCTGGTCTATGTTTAAGTAGAATTAATTTTACTGTATATCATCCATAGATTAACATGTTTTAGTTCCAAATTCTTCCCCTTAAAAGTCTTGCCACATGACTATTCAAGTGTAAATTCTGTGTACTCATAATAAAATAGAATCTGATAGTTAAACAAACAGGATTACCTATAAGAGACTTGTGGTACACAGATGGTTAAACAATCAGAACTACCTATAACAGACTTATGGTACATAGAATGCTCTAAATATACTCCACAAATTAAAGAAAAATACATTTGTTATAGTGAGGATCACATATAAGAGCTTCTCTGTAACAAGCTTGTTATAGTGAAACACTAACAATTTAACATTGCTGCTAGAACTACATAAAGCTTGTCCTGCTTCTACCAGGACATAATTTAAGTGTTTTACCATTATTTGGGACGGCATAGCAAACAATAATTATTTTATAAATATATAAATGATTTTTTAGAACAAGCACACATATAAACCAGTTAAGTTTTCTGGAATCTTATGATTTTTATTTCTATTTTTATTATTGTCTAAGCATTTTTGATAACATGTGATACAGCTACAAGAGCAGTAATGGCCGAATAACATTAAAACTATGTTTAAGACATCTGTATAGAGATGGTTCTCCTAGGCTACCTTAACCTTAAATAATATCAAGAGGGTTTAGGAATGATCATCATGTGGTTCACATTTATAGGAGGTTATTGCAAATGGATGAAAGGAGTAATATGATTGCGGAAATCAGGATCTCCAAGACATCATTTTTTTTTTGTGGTATTCAAAGCAAAAACTAATAAGGGAATCTTTGATCTTTTTTGGACTTGGATATTATGTGATCATAATAGTTACTCTAATGTGAATCCAGCAGTGACACAACAAATAGTTATAAATAACAATGATGTTATAACTGTACAGTTATTATTTCTGTATTATAATAGGGGTATTTTAGACAAATGTAAAACAATTTTATACTCAAAGTTTTAACAGTATATATAATAAGGAAAAATGTCAAGAAGAGTGTATTATTCAATAGATAAAGTTGACAAAATAACTATTAAAACAGATACAAAATAATCTCCAGATTTCAAGAATGTGTAATTATAGAAAACATATATAATGCTCACTATTTATTCACAAATAGAAGTCAGAATTAAGTAAAGCATAACCAGATATAGAATAAATTAAACATATAATGTATAACAATGGTAAATTTCCAGCAACAAACAGAGGTACATAAATGAAAATGTATTTTAAGAGTTTATCATCACATGTATCATCCAAAATGTTCCACACATTGAGTTAATGGTGATGGAATGCTTGCAACCTAGAGACTGATCTAAGTCATTGTTGATGGAAATGGAAATTAATTTTAAAGTGTGTTAAGACACTACTGTCAGCCATACTTCAAAAATTATACCAGTTCAGATTACGTTTATACCAGATGCATGACTGCCTTTGCATTTACCGATTCCAGCAAGTTAAATAATTTTTCAGCTTTCTATCGCAACAAAAAGGAATCTAAATGTTCAGATGTTAAGTTGCTCTTTGGCTTAAACTACTAAAAGTAGACTTGTTTAGAATTGTTTGATGTTGTTCTGTATATATATGGCTTCACTTTGAAAGCTTGAAATACTGAAAAATGACGAATGTCAGTATTTCGAGATGGAAATATCGAAAGTGAAAATCATGAACCATGGAAATTATCCCAGGGCAAGTAAACACTTGCCCATCATGGGAGATATGCCCTTTTTCCCACTGCAGTGTGATACTGGAGTTGGTATATATAGTTGGGGGGTACAGACACCTACATCTGGGGTTGGGTTTATGATGGTACGGTATGTAGTTTGTGGTTTTGGGCAAGTGTTTACTTGTCCTGGGATAATTTACACGGTCCATCTTTTTCACCATTGATATTTCCATCTTGAGATACTGAAATTCGACATTTTCAGTATTTCAAGCTTTGAAAGTAAATATATATATATATATATATATATATATAGACAGATATAGCTATATATATATATATATATATATATATATATATATAGACATGTAGATATAGATCTATAGATATAGATATATCTATACTCATATATATATATATATATATATATATATATATATATATATATATATATATATATATATATATATATATATATATATGTGTGTGTGTGTGTGTGTCTTTCTGTGTATGTATTACTAAGGATAATACAGAAAAATTGCTGAGACTCATTTAACCTTAAAAATACATCAAAAACTTGCTTTTCATTGAAACACTATTTCCTTAATTCATTAAACTGAGTAAAATAGGAAAACAATTTAGTTTTCCATTAAAGAGGCAAAAGAAAGGTCACTAACTAGATATAATTTGTCAGAATGGTGCTCTTTGAATATTGCCTCTATTTGGAAAAGCGTGTGTGGCTAGGGGTAGTGGTAGGAGACGGGGTGAGATTAGGGATACCACATATCAGTAAGGGTAAGAAGGGGTTGTAGGTTGACCTCCTAAGGACTGATTCCTGGTTCTTTGAAATGGAGTTATTAAATATAGTCTAGTTTGGTTTGTAATCAATGATACAAATTCCCCACCCAATATTTAAATCTATATATATCTTTATATATATATATATATATATATATATATATATATATATATATATATACATATATATACACACACACACACATACATACATATATATATATATATATATATATATATATATATATAAATACACACATACATATATATATATATATATATATATATATATATATATATATATATACACATATACATATAAAATGCTTATATGAAAATACTGTAAATAAAGTGACATACAGACTATAGCCGAAGTTTTTTTCCCAGTTTATAGGTTCATAGATTCTTACTAGGCTATTGATTTGAGGGGATCATAAGAAAAATAGCCTTACATTCATTCCTATGGTAGTTTTAGTCTTTATATTTTACATACAGATAACCCAGAGATGGGTTGAACAATGATATGCTGGAACATTTACATGTTTCCCCTATCCATTAGGGACAAGGCTGGTAAACCGGGGGTGAATATTTAGTTAGCCATCCATTCATCCAAATTACATTTAAAATTTGGCTATATGTCCTTTTTACATCAGACAGGGATCATCTGGCATATTTATTACTTTGTGTTTTCCTTTGTGTGAAAACATAGAGCTTGCATTTACTTCTACTAATGCAGGGGGCTTCTATCAAAATAAAGCACCGCTGTGTTGAGCTCATCTTCATTTTCCCCAATGCATCTTACTTTTTCTGTGTCCAAAATAATAGAACTATTTTTTTTCTGCAACTCCCTTCTTCACCCTGTAACCATGCCAAGATATTTTATAAATCTGGAACTGTAATTAGCCATTCCCAAGTAAAGTCTAACCTCTTTAGCTAGTTGGAGATAATGTCCTACACATTGTTCTTACCTTCTTTTAATTAGGAACACCCATTCTTAGAAAATACTCATATTCATAAATTCAGTTCAGATTCATAAATTCATAAAACACAGGAGTGTGCCACTCAGATTCACACATGTTTTGAGTGAAATGTTTTAATCTGACATGTTCCTCAGAGTCTCATCTTGTTCTTTCATATCTCTGCCAGATTATAGTGTCATCATCACTAAAATTCTTGTCATTTTTGAGTCCTTTTACTGCTTGTTGTATTACATACAGAACGATTTCAATAGCAGATTTAAATCTGAATATACATCTGTAGTATCTCATTAAGCCTACATTGGTCGAAAAAGTTGGTCCTAGGGGGAAGTTCAGTTCAAAATAAATACCCTTTTTAAGAAAGAATTTAAACGTTTTATCCCGAAGACTTGGTCATGCCCTTGTCAAACACTTTTCTTCTCATCGTATCTGCTTTTCCCTAGCAACTTTTCCTCCTTGCACTTGCTCTAGCAAACTGTATTCATACTGAACTCCTAGCAAATTGTATTCCTACTGTACTCCTAGCAAACTGTATTCCTACTGTACTCCTAGCAAACTGTATTTATACTGTACTCCTAGCAAATTGTATTCCTACTGTACTCCTAACAAACTGTATTCCTACTGTACTCCTAGCAAACTGTATTCATACTGTACTCCTAGCAAACTGTATTCATACTGTACTCCTAGCAAACTGTATTCATACTGTACTCCTTAGTGTAATATTCTATAAACCTTTTAATTATTTGGCCTATGCTATATACCGTTCTCAAATTTTGGAAACTGTACTTGTTAACTGTTAATTTACCTATGCATTGTACTGCTGTGCACGAATTTGACTTGTACTATATTTCTGTGACCCTACTTTAATATTTTGTAAATATCATAATTAATTGTATTATTTCTGGAGCTTTTCTCCTCAGGTCTCCACTGAAAATGGGCCCCTGGCTCAGTTGGACTAACACAGTTAACAAATGTCAATAAATACATAAATTAATTAATTAATAACTTGAATGGGGTTTAACTTACTGAACAGGTTTGCTCCACTGACTTTGTATGTGATATCATCCATGCTGGTACCAGTTCCTTTCCCTCTTTATGCCTCTTTTGGAAACTCATATCTGTACAAATCCTTAATACACCTGGACTCCTGGGTTTTTACATGGTGTCTCTTGATGAATCCAATGGTGTGGGTCTGATATATTCCCGTGATGTCAAGTTTCTGAAGTATCTCTAACCTTTCAACTGTCCACATTTTCACAGTATGTCCAGATTTTTGCAGCAGTTTTTTTATCTGTTCCTTATAAATTTTGTGGGTTTCTAGCAAATCATTGAGGATTGAAATCACTAAATAATGCTAGGTCATTTAAGTTTTAGACTTCATATCCTTCAGAAAATGCATGTTAAACAAAATATGTTATTCAAGCAACTTTCTAAGTTTATAAGAACGACATTTAAAATGTGCCAATATTTTTGGTCTTTGTCCCCCCATTATTTTTGGCTTTCTCCAGATTTCTTGTGCTAAGAGGTTGATAAGTATGACTCTTCCGCATTTTTTTTCTTCAGTAAAATAGAATCCATCTATGAGGTTGTAGGTCATGAGGTTGCATTGAGGTCTGCGTACAGTTTGCCATGAGATATCTCTTTAACTTTCCAATATTAAATAAACACATTTAGACACAGAGTAAATTATTTACTAAGTATGTATTCTGTTAATTTTCATCTCTTCTGCCCTATAACTAAACAACATCTTTGCTGGTATACTTCACTGCTGTTTTACATTTTATTCTGCTCTATATTTAAATAGCAACTAATTCATTGTTGGTAGGCTAGCTTAGCAAGTAAGTAGTTCTGCTTTGCGACACATTGCAATGGGCATTTGCCAGCTTCTCTTTTAGATTGCTTCTTTTATGAGGCAATCTTTTAAACAAATAGGTTTTGTAGATTTATATACATATATCCATGTGTCAGACTTGTTTACCTCTTACTTTGATTTCTGTGTAATCTGGTTCTCCCTCTGATACTATGCTAACTGAGACCAAGTCTAGCAGCATTTTATCTGATTCCCAGCAGCTTTATTTTCTATGTTTAATGTACACATTCTTATATTGTCTTATACATACATCGCTATGTAATTTTCTGTTGTCTTTGCTATGAGATTGATGCTTTATGTATGCCTTTCTTCTTTGCCTCACTGATTCAGTTTGCTTCTATGAACTGCAGTTTGAGATAACATCATTCCCGTTACATTTTTCTGAAAGTCCAGTTATGAAAAGATAACTCAGAAAACATAAAAAATGCAAACACAAAACATTTGCAGGAGAGCAAGTCCCCCTGCACCCCACCCCCACCCTTAAATCAGAGGCACCAATGCTACGGTCACACCAAAGTGGAGGTAAAAGGGGGAAAAAATCCCCAAAATTGCACCACTGGTTTGCATAATGCAGCACATTGTGGTTAAATTAACTGTGATATTTATCTTTCAATAAAAACAACAGCAATAGAACAAGTGTCAATGACGTGTAGGAATACCTAATTTTTATATGTTTGTGTTTCTGCTTCTGCATACCTTGTCAAAGGGATTCTGTTTCCTGTAATTTTACCTGGACACTGTTGTTTATAAGAATATTCTTCACTAGAGTACTTCCACACTGTCTCCTTCCTGTGATATTTGTGCACTTTATTTGTTGCCTGCCTCTCGCAGATTATTCTGTTTTAACTGCCACTCTTTGCTTCTGATTTACTATTTTTTTCTTTTCATCCTCCAGTCACCTTTACATGAACTTATGAAATGTAAAGGGATTTATCAACATCCATCAGCTTGTCCAATATCCTATCTGGCTCAGCCAGTGCTTTCTTCTTAACATCCTACTGCTATAAGACTCTTTGATCTATGTATTGATCTTTTTTTATTATCTGCAAGTTCACAAATAGAATATATTTCTGTTTGTTTCTCTTCTTTTCATCTAGGTCTTCTAAAATTTGATATTTCATGTCCTACATTTTTCTTATACTCAGACTGGCTCTTTATCCTGCCTAATATGTCCTTGAACCTGTCTTTGTGTCCTGCTATGGCTTTGTATGACTCTTACACTTACTGCCATTCCACATGTAATAATCACATTTTTCATTTATCATTCCTGATTATACTTATTACTGTGGCATATTTTTGAAATTTGGCTACCTACTTCATCCATCTGTACTTGTATTATTTGCATTTCAGTCTAGATTGGAAGCTCTCTAGACATTCCTTCATTTTCTGTATTCTTTGAACTTTTGTTTTCTTTTACGGTTTTATGTTTTTCCTCAGTTCACATTTCTTAAGAATGTTGTTTTATGTAATTCTCTGAATTATTTTTTATTACAGATTTTTTCTTCAGTTTTTCTTTTGTATGAGCAAACATGTATTTATGACCATATCTATTCATTCATCCATCCACAACCCCTTTTTTCCCATTTTTGCATGAAATGAGGATCACTCATGTTAATTTAATTCTTTTTAATTTATGATACCATGCTGGGTACTTGTAGGTAAAGAAAACAATACATTTTGGTTATTGCATACATATGCATGGCTTTCTAAAAGACATATAAATAAAATTCACAGGCCAGAATTGATTCAAGCAAGCAGTGCCCACTTTGCTCCAATTATCAAACAACTGTTGTTTGTGAAATCATATCTTTCAAAATCTTATCTGTGCTCTGATATAGAACACGGAATCAAAATAGGCTAGTTGGCAAATACCATATATTTCATATCTGTGTATTTCACACAATGCACAATTAATCATGTAATCGTACTTCATGTTTTTGCTTCCTAATTTAGTCATAATCAATGCCCATCTCATGCTCTAAACCATTCAATGACCCTAGGGTTTTTTTGCAAGTCTCCCTCCTTTGAATGGTAATGCAGATATGAACTTTTTCATGTGCTCTCATGCCAGGAATGTCCTGGTCAGAAATTAAGGCTGCTGCATGAATTTTATTCATTAAAGATAAATACACCTCTGGATTGGTTAAACAGTATGACTCACTGGAGACACTTCAAATTTAACTAACTGTTGACAGGAGACCTACTCAAGTCATTGCCAGCTACAGGACCCTCTCCATGAATCAAGACACCCACTCTGCCTACTGGATTCCATCAAGATACATCTGAACATCATGGTTCTGAGTGATTTTAATTACCCATTCACTGACTAGGTAAATTACTCATGCTCAAACTCACTTGCCGAAAGGTTCCTCGGGTTCAGTAACTCCAACACCCTGAACCAGCTGGTGAACACCTCAACTAGGGGCACCAACATCTTGGACCTGGTTTTTACCAATATGGGGGACCACTGTAGCACCCCCACTCTGAGATCTTCCATTGTCAGATATGACCACAAATCAGTCTCATTCAAAGTAATTATCACACTGCACCCCCCTCCCAGCAGCAACTAAACAAAAAAAAACCCTCCAAAGCAGATTATATCCTTCTAAGAGATGGTAGAAATAGCTTCACTGCACCTCCCACCTCAGATGTAACTGGCAACTATGACGAGTCCTACATCAATAATACAAACACCCGTGTAACTGGATTGATGTGGTCATACCTGAAAGGACCAAAACAAGCTCTTCAAGGAAGAGCAAACCTGCCTGGTGGACAACTGCCATTAACAGGCTTTACAATAAGAGGAAGAAATTGTTGTCCAAAAATAAGACGGAGCATTCCCTAAACTGGAAACTCCCTCCTCAGCTTAAACAAGCAAAGAACACTTCTTGTGAAGTCCTCCAAAGCAAACTACAAATCCAAATTAGCGTCATCAACTAAGGACAACCATAAAGCATTCTTTAGTTGCATCTGTAACTTAAAAGATAAGATCCAGATTTGCACTGAACTGGTAGTTAATGATACTACATACACTGAGCCAAAGCAAACCTGTTAGCCAACAGGTTCTGTGAAAACTTGACTCCCCTGTCCCCACCACACATACCCCATGACATTCCTTCCACCTGTCCCCCACCTTATATCTCTAGACAGCAGGCCATGAATGCCCTCTCTAAGGCCAAAAACATAGCATCTATAGGATCTGTTAACATCCCAGGCTCCGTCCTACATGGGCCCCATCAAGAATTAGCAACGTCATTGGGTAATCTTTTAAATCATAGTCTAAGCACTGACTTTATCCCAGCTGAATGGAAAATGGCCATCGTTATCACCTTGCACAACGGTGGTGCTTCCACTGACCCCAGGAACTATAAACCTCTTAGCCTGACTAGCCTTATCTGCAAGGCCATGGAGCGAATCATCATGGACCTTATCAACAAAGATAGAGGTAGTCTCCAAACACTTGACCCTACTCAGTTTGAAATTGGCAAAGGGACATCATGCCTGTTATACTTGCTGGACTGTGCATACAGTCTACCTGGACTTGGCCAAGGCTTTTGACACTATTCCCCACTCAGGCATCAAACTGACCCAGCTAGGTATCAATCCATTTATTGTTAGGTGGGTCGCCAACTGGCTCACCAATAGAACCCATACAGTCAAAATAGGAGAATTCACCTCCAACAGCAGACCCATAACCAGTGGTGTTGCACATGGATCAGTCCTGGGACCTCTACTGTTCAGAATCTATTTCTCCAAAGTACAAACAAAAACTGAAGGTCTGTGACTTGACAAAGTTTGCTGACAACTGCAAACTGGGAGCATTCATAGAATCCCCAAATAATGTCAACATCCTACAAGAGGGTCTTAGTCAAACAAATGATTGGTGCCGAAGTCACGGCCTTAGACTCAATGCAAAAAAATTTATTATCATCCCTTTCAGTAAGAGTGATGCTCCTGCTAACTGCTGCATCAATAGAAATATCCTACGCACACACTGAGTGGTGAGAGACCCTGACACATAGGTTGACAGCAACATTACCTTTGATCACAATGTCTTCACAGTAGTAAGAAGGGCATTCTATATTGCTCATCTCATACGTAAGGGCACTGCCTCCAGAAAAAAAAAAGTTATAACCTCTCTGTGCTCTTTCCTCATCAGGCCAATATTTGAGTACAATGCCCCTTTTGATATGTACCTTTCCAGTCACCTGCAGCAATTGGAGAGACCACAAAAGTTCCTCACAAGGAGAATTCAAGGTATTCAGCATCTGTCCTATGTGGATCAGCTGAAATTACTGTCACTTTATTATGTTTCATACACACTTCTCAGAGGCAATCTCTGACTCTTCTTTATTGGAAATGCTGCATATCCATAAGTGCAATGGCTGATGGGTTACTCACTCTAAAGACCTTAACCTGGTAGGTGATATTAATAGAACCTACTGGAGAGGTTACCGCATGTGTAGAACAGACTGACAATTCATGTCAAGCAGATCACCTCTTTGGCCCTCCTTAAGTGCAGTCCGGACGATTGGATGGGTAACCATAAATTCAACTCGGGGGTTCCACCTGTGTCTCTCTTGGACAGGGGCAATAGGTGCTGATCGTGGAAACAGGAGCAGAACTTGGCTAGACTTGTAAGGGAATGGCCCTGGGGCCATTAGCCTAGTAACTTCCTATGATCTAAGATCCTATGAACCACAGAATTAGTGTATATATATAAGTTCAAGGAGTGTATGGGTGGGGTTTGTCCCTACATGAGAAGGCAGTGGACTGTCTACAAAAATGCTTATATTTATGTTTTCAAGTGCGTTGAAATGTATTCTCGAGCAGCTGTGATCAAACAATCTTTTTAGGAACGATTGGCTATCAATCATTCATGTGGCAATAGTAACCTGATCATGTGCATTCAAGTGGCACAGCATCTTGGCAGTACTTTTCCAGCATTACCCCCACCTAACTTATGGACTTGATGATTACACAAACATAGATTTGTTCCAGATGTAGGAGATCAGAGAATTTTTTTTGTTGACTCTCCTGGTATCAAGAAGAGCCACATTAATGTGGTCCAAATTTGGGTTTGATCAATTAGCTGTAATGGAATATCCATTGACTAGCCTAAAAATACATTATGGGGGCAGCAAAGGCTTTAGCCAGTATGCAGAAGCTTTTGAATGAGAGGTGAAGGACATGTCCTGAGAAGCAGAATTAGACTGTCAGTTATCTAATCCTATGCTGAAACATACTGGATCACCCTAAAATGACAAACTATTCAGTCAGTTTTAGAAGCGTATTATCCTCTCTCTGTACTTATGCGTCATTCTTGGTGAAGGATGAATTTTACTCAGGACTAGATTCTTGCCTGCATTTGTCAAATGCATGGACATTTCTGATATGTCTCTCAGCATACCCCTCAAGGTTTTGTGTCCCTGGTCATTCACTCCCTTATGGACCACTACCATCATGCCATAGTTATAGTTGCTATGGAAAAGAGTCTTTAGGACACTTGTAATATTAGAGATCCTGGAAGGTATCCTGGAAAGACATGTGACTGCAACCATATACTTGTTCAACTTTGTGAGTAGAGAATATACACGTCTAACAAATGAGTCAGCAGTCACAAACACATTTTTTGTTTCTAGAGTATTCAGGACTACAAAACTGGGAGCAGTCTGACTCTTGGTAACCTAATTTTCACTCTTATGTGCATTAAGATGTTGAGGTTTGGGTGTTAGTTTAAGTAGTTTATCATATACAAATACATCAGAATGAATGGCAGGAACATTAAACTTAAACAAACTATCTAATTAACTGACTGACTACATACTTGCTCGCTGTCACTCTGGCTACTTACTCAAAATGGCGCTCTTTATTGCATGTGCTCAGTGCTTATATGCATGCACTGACTCACTGGAAAGTTTCTTAAAGGTATGCCACACACAATGATCTACATTCTCCCTCTTTACTGAGCTGTCTCATATGAACAATGACATTTCAATAGGCATGCAGTTATACAGACACTGATACATAAAAACAACAGTCATGTCCATGTTGCCATGTATCTGGAAGTAGGTTTCGAGATGCAACCTGATCTTGTGACATAATAGTTAGGACTGGGTTTAGCAACAGGGACAGTCATTAGGGAATGTTCTGCTTGAGGAGTTTCAGGGATTTTCTCAGGAATGGGGACTGCTGATGGAATGTCCTCTGGAACAGACACATTGGATAAGTCACGCTGAGAACTAGTGTCTTTGCCACAGGCAAGATGCTATAACACTGGTTCAGACAGTGGAAACAAATGCTTCTGATTTCATCTGAATTCCACTCCTTGTGATTCCACAATGTACAGTCTTGGCTCTTGACACAAACTTTTCACAAATCTGATGCGATCAAAACCCTTTGACGTCTGCATCCTCACTATCTCCCCTTTTTGTAAAGAATGGATTGGTTTGCTGGCTTTATCATATGAAGATTTCTGGGACAAACACTTTTTCAACAGTTGGGCTTTTAATGCTTTGTTGTTTTAGTCACTTGGAACCAATAAATTACTGATGATAGGTAGTGTGGTTCTAGTTTGTCTCAACATAAGTCTCTGGGCAGGTGAACCATGATGTTTGTCACAAGGAATTTTTCTGAGATTTAACAGGTTTAGAAAAACATTGGTACTGGCATGTTTGGATTTCTGTAACAGCTATTTTGTACTTTGAACTGCACATTCAGCCAAGCCGTTTGACTGAGGGTATTCAGGACTACTCATAATATGAACAAAGTCCCACTCTTCTGCAAATTTCTTGAACTGCTGACTTGTAAACTGTGCACCATTGTCAGAAATAACTATGCGGACTACCATTGACAGAAAAATGTCATTTCAACTTTGTAATGACAGTACTGGAAGTTAGGTTGGGAAGTAGTCAATCTCGAACCAATTTGAATGAAAGTCTACTAACACCAAATAATGTTGACCATACCACTCAAAGATATCTGTGGCTACTGGTTCTTTTTGTTGATGCAGCTTTGTACTATTACATGCTGAACAAGATGAAAGTACTTTCTCAACATCTCTTGCCATAGAAAGCCAAAATACTTGACCTCTTGCCCTTCTTTTGATAGAATCAGTTCCTTGGTGACCATGATGCAAAATCTGAATATACTCTTGTTGCAAAGATATTGGAACATTCACCTTAGGACCTTTCATTATGATACCATTGTCTGACAAAGTCTCATCGCTATATAAAAAATATAGTTGCACTTCTACTGGCAAATAAGATTGCTATGAAGGCCATCCTTGACTGAAAAATGGTCGAGCTTCTGGAGAATTGGATCTGAAGCTGTATGAGTTCTGAACTCATCAAGATGTGTGGAAGAAAACTTTGTCACTTCCATGACTTCAAAATCAAGTTGCTTATTGTTATACTGTTCGGTGTTTTTTCTGGGTGATCTGGACAACGTATCTGCAAGATTAAGAAGTTTGCCTTTTGTGTAAACAAGGTTGAAGTTGTACTTCTGCAATTTGAACATCATGCTTTGCAGTCTGTCTGGAGATGTATGCATAGCCTTTCTCAAAATAGTAATTAACGTTTGGTGGTTAGTTTTGATCTGGATAGGTCGACCATACATATAATCATGGAACTTCGAGCATGCAAACACAATTGCCAAAAGCTCTTTCTCAATCTGGAGATATTACATCTCAGTCTGGTTAAGGGTTCTCGATGCATAGGCTACTGGTCAACCCTCTTGAAGAATGACTGTACCAAGATGAAACTTTTAGAACCATCAGAGGAAAGAGTAACTGGTTTGTGAACATCATAGTAGCTGAGAGTTGGTAAGTTAGGCATCAAATACTTTTTGTGCTGTACTGACCATGACCAAATTGCATCTTTGTGTCAGCTCTTGTAATGGTGCTGAAAGTTGGCTGAATTCTGGAATGAATTTGCCTAGATAGTTGACCATGCCAAGAAAACATTGTAGGGCTTGGACATTGTCTGGACCTGGCTTCTTGAGAATTGCTGTTTGCTTTGAAGGATCTGGTTCTAAGCCTGAACTGGTAAACAAATGACCAACATAAGTAACTTCTTGTAGCCTGAATTTGCACATCTGAGGATTCAATGTAAGATTCACTTCACGTGCTCTTTTCAGAACTTTCTTGAGGTTTCTGCCATGTTCGGCTTCAGCATTGCTTTCTACTAGAATATTATCAACTATAATAGCACATGGATAGCCTGAAAAAATTTGCTCTATCGCAGGCTGAAAGACTTCACTGGCAAAATGTATTCCAAATAGGATTCTCAGAAATCTCTATCTTCCAAATGGAGTACCGAATGTGGTTAATAATGAAGATTTTCGGTCAAGCAAAATTTCCCAAAATGAACTCTCTGCATCTGACAGAAAAAACAGTTGCATTTGGCATGAGGGCAGCAATCCCTTCAACCATGTGCATTGGATGATGAGGCCTTTTCAATGCTTGTTCAGATCTCTTGGATCAATACATATTCTGAGATCATCTGAGCTTTTCTTACGAGCTACTTCCATGCTAGGTGCCCATTCAGTAGGTTCTTCTAGTGGATAAATTACTCCTAGCTGTACCATTCTGTCTAGCTCATCTTTAACTCTGTTCTGCATTGCTACTGGACCTTTCCGTGATGGTCTGACAAGTAGGCTGACCTCTTGGTCCAACTTCATAGAGTACACAACTGGTAGTTTGCTGAGTTCATCTGCAAAAATATCAGCATACTCAGAAAAAATAGTTTGGGTGAAATTTGAGCTGTTGTCATTCAGGCTTACATGGTGACCATTATTAAGTAAAATAAGTCTCATTTTCAAACTGTCTCTGAGGCCTAATAATGACTGATCGTGTCTCTTGACTATGAAAAACTGCAAGTCATAACTGTTTTCAGCAAAGTAACATGAAAGGAATACTGAACCTTTGGTTTGAATCTTTTCACCACCATAAGCAACAAGCTTCTCACAGTTTGTCAAATCAAGTTGTTCTGCAGCTTTTACTCTAGCAAACATTTCTGCTGATGTAACATTGCACTTTGAGCCAGTATCTATTTTGAGCTCTGTGGGACTCCCATTAATCCAAACAGTACAAAAGATTTCATTCTTTGCCCACAAATCTGCTGTATTGACTGTTTCGTCAAGCACAGACACACCATCAACATAAAATGTGGGGTTGCAGCTTTCTAATTGATCAACTTGCCTCTTGGAATTCCATCTCTTAATGAAAGAATGTGCCTTATTTGATTTACAAAACCTTTTCAAATTATTCCCCTTATTGCAAGAATGACACTGCTGACCAAAAGCTAAGCACTTTTCTCTTTTAGACTTATGATTTCCACCACAATTACAACAGTTGACTGTGAAGCAGGGTGGAGGCACATGTTTTGACTTTGCTGATGCGATGCACCCTCATACTTCACTGAGCATGCTCTGGAATTTTCTGGAAAGACTCAGGTTTTCCCAGGGACTGCTACAGAACATGCAGTAGCTGCCATGTGCTTGGACCTTTTCCTTTAACCACGTGCTGCATACTATCAGCATGAGCTTTGTCACTGTGCCTTCCACAGCTATTCTCATTTGTAAGCATACTTGTGTGCTTTTCTGTAAGCTTGTATATCTGACAAATCTCAATGGCCTTATTTAAAGTTAAATCACTGTCTCGAAGCAAAATCTTTCTTACTGTGTCATTATTAATACCACACACAACCCTGTCCTTTATCAACTCATCTCTCACATCACCAAATCTAAATGTTTTAGCCTTGTTTCTCAAGTCAGTTATATATATGCTGGAAAAGTTTCACTAGGCTTTTGATCCCTGCGTAAAATAAGTGCCTTTCCATTGTAATATTCGTTTGGGGGTTACACAGTTCTCTAAAGTTACATTTTAAGCACACTGGGTCTTCCCTTGTTTTAGCCGGTACCACTCTATATGTTGTTTTTTCCCCACTCCTGCAAACACAGCAGGTACATACACAAATAAACACTTTCTTTCAATGGCCTCTAAAGACAGCTTAATTAAGCAGAATAAATGCTTTTGGACATGCGTCTTTGTCAGAAATAGTAGACTGTATGAAAATATCACATTCCTGCTCAAACACACTCCAAACTTCTGCAGTATTGTTAGCAAACACAAGCGGGTCTGTAAAATCCTTCTGCCATGTCCACAGATTATAGTAAAACACATTGCAAAATGGTCCTTGTAATTATATACAAACATGCACACACACCAGGTACTTGTTATAATATTCAAATGCATAATAAACTCTTTGAAATACTGTACCCCACAAAATATGCTTTGAAATTACTGTATTTTGCAAAATATTGTTTGAAAACAACTTTACTTTGCAAAATAACTACACTGTAATACTGCACACATTTGCAAACACTTCGCACACTTCAGATACTTTGAATAGCTTTAATTAAAAATGTTGCACATAGTGAAAAAATATGGTCATTTTTTTCCCTTTTTTTGTACATTTTATGCGATTCTGATATTGTTTCAAACATTGTTGCAATTATTTTTAATATTTTTTATCAATATGTCAGTTTCAGACATCTCATTTAATAAGAAATTAATTTTGTGTGTTCTGAGTGCTTTGTTTTATATTTATAGCAAAATAAATCATTTTAGCAAGTTTTAGTACCTGGAATTAATTTCTGACCTGTTTTGTGAGTCGTTTGAGCAGTACGGATGATCCACTCCTGTATATTCCTCCAACTTTAACCGGTTGCCTCATAGTTGTAACTCTGGATCCCATTCTCACATTCCATGTCGTTTTTCATATGTGCATTAAGAAAACATTGAGGCTGGGGTGGTCATTTAAGTAGTTTTTTATATACAAATACATCAGGATTAATGGCAGGAACATTAAGCTTAAGCAAGCTATCAAACTAACTGACATACTCGCATGCTCACACTCTGGCTGCTCACTCAAAATGACACTCTTGCTTGCACGTGCTCAGTACTTATATGCATGTGGTGACTCACTGGAAAGCTTCTTAAAGGTATATCACACACACAATCTACATTAATATTATTGTCTTGCATGAAAGGTATCATTTGGAGAATTTCCACTTAGACCTAGGATGGTATTCATAGCATTAAAAAAAACCCTCCAACTATTCTCTGTCTCATATCGTCTACTAAGAGGCAATCTCTGCTTGACGTACAAAGCCATGTCTGACTCAGCTCTGTTAAAAATGCCACATCTAAAGAAATCCCAATCCCTCCACACAACATGCTCCAGAGACCTCAACCTCATTACCACAATCAACAGAACATGCTGGAGGGACAGGTTCATAACCCAGAGACTTCCCATGCTCTGGAATAGACTTCCCATACATGACAAGCAGAGCACCTCACTGGCTGTCTTCAAGAGAAATCTTGATGAGTGGATGGGAAATAGACAGTTCACCCCGGGCATCACTCCAGTGGCTCTACTTGATAGAGGCACTGGGAATTAACGTTGGGCGTCCCAATGCCAGGGCACTTCTATGGGATAGGCTTGTAAAGGCTCCAGGGCCATTAGCCTAGTACACACCTATGAACCTATTAAGGCTATCCAAGCTGTTTGAGGATGAGTGCAGATGTGAGAAACAATGTAAAATAGTATATGCTAATTAAATATTCTATGGGTTACTTGCAAATCATAGTTAAATTTCATTCTTTTCTGTGCCATCTGCAGATTCATTATATAAAGAAGAGTCATGCCTATTTTATCTACTTTGCAATCTGTGAAGATGTCAGTTGCTGCTAGCCTTGCAATTTCCTGGTGTGAGTTGCTTGTTTTGGTGAAGCCAAAGATGCTTGTACACAGTGGTGCTTGCCAGCAAAGAAGGCGGAGATATAAGCAGAGAATAAATCGCTATAATTTTGATAATCAGAAGATACTTGAAAGGTTTAGAGTGACCAGGGATATTATAAGGGTCTTAGGGAGTATGTATGACCCCACATAGGGGTACTACTGTGATGCATGTACTTCCTATTCCTATGGATACTAAGGCATGCATTGCGCTTACTATATCTGCCATGGGGACCTTCCAGTGACAGAGAGAGTGGATCATTGTGTATCTCACAGTCTTCTGGCTCAAGGATACTATAGCAGTTCTTAAATGTACTTGTGACACCCCAGCACTGGCCCAATAATCAAGGAGCCTCAATCCTCACCACTGGCAACAGACTGTGAGGATGACAAGTACACATACTGGGAGGATGACAAGTACACATACAGTAAAGTACAATTTCCCTTAACAGCAGACAGAGATCACAATCAGTCTGGGCTGGTATCGCCCTCTTTCTCCAGATCCCCAGTAAGACACCCCACTGGCACAGCTATAGAGTTGATATCTCAGCTGAGTGGCCACGCGAAGACCTCCAGCACCCTCTGTCCAACCGGTGCTTCGTGTCCCTGCCCAAGTAGCTGACACACACACACTTTAAGATGTGATTTATATACAAACACACACACACACACACACACACACACACACACACACACACACACACACACACACACACACACACACACACACACACACACACACACACACACACACACACACACACACATGCATACACACACACACACACACACACACACACACACACACACACACACACACACACACTTGGGAAAGGCTGGCACAGGTTTACTAGGTATGCCTCCTTCTGCCCAGATTATAAGGTAGTTCCAACTGCCACCAGTCAACTCTTATCAGGTACTTTAAGGCCCTTACAAATTATTGTGCAATGTTACTATTAATCCAAATGGTAGTCTGACCAAGAGCAAGGCTATTTAGGAGTGGCCCATACTGTGTCACCAACTAGATATGCAAGTACTCTAAGAGCTTAAATATCTCCAAGCAGGCCAGCCCCAATTAAAAGGTTTAAATATATTTAATAATAAATAATAAAAGAACAAGACAATACAACATTGCAGGGCAGTCTCAAATAAATAAAGTAAACATGTAAGCTATACTTTACTATATTCCTATTTGAATCTAAAAGAATTACTATGCCCTAGAAACAAACTTACAGTGAGGCAAGTGCAGAAGGTGATGAGTGGATCTTGTTGTCAGGTCAAAAGACAGATACAAAATGCTCCCCCCTCTCTCAGAGAGTTCTTAAATTAATATCTCAACTATTGCTGCTGGGGTACTTACAGCATGATATAACTTTTTGTCATCTGACTTCAGTTCCCAAGCTAAACCCCCATTGTAACATTTGACATCTCCTTGTGAAAATACATAGACAAAGGCTTCTGCTAAGAGCTGTGCAACTGCTGGAAGTCATAAAGCAATACAACACTTTCACATCTCAATCCTAGCAATTACTTCTCTTTCAAGACAATATAAAAAACTTCTAGCTCTAGACATTGTGTCTGCTACAGCACTGAAACTGAGAGATAACATATTTTGTTTATGGACAAGCTATAAAGTAACTTAACCTCAACTATTCTTAAGTTTTGCAAGTTACTCTATTAAAATACATACATCTAAACAATTACAACAGTATATAAAATATCTCTATAGCACACGTCTATGTAATATGACATACAGTTTTAATATAGTGGTAACACAAACAATTGCATCCTGCTGATATTCACAAATTACATATAACTATTTACAATATTCCAGATAGCTAGGCTTGCAGTATCTCATTTTGTTACATTTCTATGTAAATCATATTAATAATCACAAATGACATATAATTATTTACAAAATTCCAGATAGGCTTGGCAGTGTGACAATACTCTTGACACATGTAGATCTGCACATTTATTTCCTGGTGTCACCTCAGGACCAAGCCTGGGCTATGTGTGCCTTTTATGGGGTAACATGTCTCCCTGAGTTACTTGGTATGATAGGTTGTACCCATGTTGCAAACAGGGCCCCATCTCATTCAGAGGGGAGCAGTACCACAACAGGAAGGGCTACCATTGCATAAATTACCAGTAGTATGTACTGCATGGAGCTGCATCACCATCATATCTACCTAATATCCTGGCAGTGTACGCAATTCCCATAGCTGGCACACTAGCCCACTCTACCACCTATTCTACATGGTAGGATGCCCACTGGTCATCTTGTTGGTAAGTAGAAAAAATATTTTTTCTCTTTTTTTATTTTATTTAAGTAGTTATTCACATGGCAAAATATATTGCTAAATACTAAACTGCTTTTTATTTGTTTTGTTCTCCCCTTTCTATCTTTCTTTTTTCAGGTGATGTTTGATATCCACTGAAGCCATGGTTCATGACATCAGTGAGAAATCCAGATGGAGCTGCAGAAGAGAATTTTAATAAAGCCTTGTCTCATACCTGCATTGTTATTGAAATGGGTCTTTGGCCTAATGAAGAGTCATTTATGGTGCCTGGATGAGTGTAGGGGTGCCCTTTAGTATGATCCAGTGCTGCATGCAGGATGTTTACTGCATTTTGCATTCTGCCCAACATGGTCATGTACCATTCTGGTGGAGAAGTGACCCATGCTGTCATTGCAGTTCCCAGTTCCAGTCCTATTATGACTAATTGTGAACAGCTGGCAGCAGTAGTAAGGGAACCCATGTGGCAGGCTTACTCATGGCATATGACTGTGCAGGTAAAGAACTGGCATATAGTCCAGAACTATGAACACTGACATTCAGGTTAGTGTTTCATTTCTTGTCAAAACACAGAGTATAACTGATGCATGCAGTAATATATGTGGGCTATGCTGTGTGGTGCATGGTCTACTGTCACTGTTCGTCTGACATTCCTTCTCATCTTTAAAGAATCTTTTATTTCAGAACAGGTACTAATATTATTGTTTGTAAAAGTCATGTGTAAGTGCTCACTGATACCTGTTCAGTGATGTTGTAAGGCATCACATAAAGAAGAATCACACTTTCATCTGTTTAGCACAATAAATTCTAGTGAGATGGTGTACCTAAGTATGCTCATACTGAGCGTCGTAAAGTGGTACAGTTAATAAAAAGTGTTACTTCAGTATTTAATATAAGTTCATACCTTGCAATTGAATGAAAACATATCATATTGCTTCTTATATTATGCAGTATTTTCTAAGTTTGACAATGTTGTCTGTTGAGGTACTTTACATCAGGTTATTTAATTTTATCACTCACAATAATGTGTGACCTCAGAAACAAAAAATCTCATTATTTGTGCAGTGGTGAGTGTGCAGTAGCAGCAGTGTTTGTTTACATGGCAGGATACTCATGTTAATCTGTAATGGTCTTATTAGTGTATTACTACTTCTAACTTGTAGGTAACTGCCAGCTGTAACAATGTCAATGTATAGAGCAATAATGGTGTTAATGACTGCAGTGTTATATGACATAACATATAGCTTCCTTTCCACAATTCCATGAGGTTTTAAGCAGTACCATTAAAGGAATGAAATACATATACAGTCAAAAGTGTCCCAAGTCCCTATTTCTTCTTCTTTTTGTTTGATTTATTTACTAACGTATTCCCCTTTGAGTTAAACACCGACGTGTTTGAAGGTCATATTGTAAGTAACAGAAATGTCACACCTGATTCACAGTAGTTCAAGGCCAAATGTGAGATACACATTTCTTAAAGATAGGCAAGGTGATGGTCCAAGTGATGTTGAAGAAGGACAGTCATTAGAGCTGAATGATGAGTTGGTCCAGTGTTGTAACCTACTTGGTGATCCTACAGGCACTGATCTGACAGTGCTGTGGGACCAAGACTGTGGTCTCAGATGAAGGGGTCTGCTACATGTAGATGAGCACTGACATGGTCTGCATGAAATCTGTTGCTCTTCTTCTCCCCAACTAATTATCCTTGAGAGGCACTTTTAGTCTCAAGTGATCAGCCCCCACATGTCTGGATAGTACCCTGTCCTCTCCATCTTCCAAGACTGACTCCTACTTGAGTCTGGTAAGTACTAACTAGTGATGAATGGAGGCAGCCACTGATGTTTGGTGTGCCACAATACTGTGCATAAGTGTGATCATGGCATTATTCCTGTGCTCTGTCATTTCCATGTAATGCTGGAAGTCCTCATGTATGCCCTGGAGGACTCTGACCATTTCCAGCTGACTTTCTATGACAGTGCTCTGAGCCATAACAATGCATTAAGTGTTATCTGGGGTAGCTGTGATAAATCCCTGCACCCGGCTCCCCTTTGCAAAGGTGTCACAAAGTGACAAACTCCATCTAGACACTGTCATTTATGGAGTGAGTGTAATATGCTCATTGTGCATGATTGTAGATAAAAGGTATGCCTACAAGTATGTTAAATACTTTCAATTCTCACAAACAGTGTTATTTGTGTTAAGTAATAGTTTGTTAAAAGTGAGTGTATGGCAGTTTCTACATGACTTAAAGACACCAAGTGCCAAGAGGCTGAGAAGGGAAACAATTTGTATGACCTTCTATAAAGTCAAGTTGTTCAAGTGTTAGGTGAATAAGTGCATTTGTGAGGTAAAAGTAACTTCTTCTTCTTCTTTCAGCTTTTCCCGGTTAGGGGTCGCCACAGCGGATCACCTGTCCGCTCATGATTGGCAGTGGAGTTTTACGTTGTTGAGTTGCCAGCCCGGCACCCAACCTTCCACAGAAGGCACACACACGTGCACACACTCACATCTAGGGCCAGTTTGGAGTGTCCAATCCACCTACAGCATGTCTTTGGGATGTGGGAGGAAACCGGAGCACCCGGAGGAAACCCACGCGACCACAGGGAGATCATGCAGACTCCGCATAGAAGGCACCCCAGCCAAGGATCAAACCAGAGAACCTCTTGCTGTGAGGCGTGTGAGGTAAAAGTAACTAAGTAGCTTAATTTCATTTAAATTTTGGAGAAGTGCACAGGCTAAACTATGTGTAGGGACTAAGCAGGCTAATTCTAATTTGTGGGATCATGTACAGGCTAAACTGTTTGAATAGGTAACTGGTTTTGTGAGGGAAGAGCAGTGGAATGTGGATTTGTATTTAGTAAGTGAAGATAATGAAATAAAGCAACCCGGCAGCTTGACAGCTGGTGACTACAAAGGATTGCTTTGTTAAAAGCCGCTACCCAGGTTGCATCACCACTGTATGCAAGTGACCACCATTTAGTGGTGGATAGAGCAGTGATATGGCTTTTCAAATAAAAAGGAGTGGCTATAATGAATTAGTACTGGTACAGTAGATCAAGGCATCAAATACAGACACATACTGCAGCTTAGGGGAACCCACTCATGGATGCTGAAGGTAAACTCAGAAAAATGTTTCCAGAATAGTACTAGGTGAGGAGTCAGATCAAATTACCTGTATCTATATTTTGTATGTCATAATCCCACTGCACAGAGCACAGCCCTATGCAGCAATGACAATATTAAACAAGTGCCAAAGATTAAAAAAAGACACTGTCAGAACTGAAGAAGCAACAGCAGTTACACTTATAAACCGCCTCCAAGCAATCAAAGCTCCTAAATTATCCAAACGACAAAGGCCAGTAATATATCCTTTATTAAAAGCACAAAACCTCTCTAGCACCTCGGCATAAAGCCTTCCAGGAGATAACAATAGTAAAAAAGAATACCTCTTATAAAGGTGCATCAATTAGAAAAAGCAATTAAACAAATAATAATAGCTTATTCTTTAAACAAGTTACATTTGTTGCTTTAATTTGTTCAAGAATGCAACCTCTCAATTCTAAGTAAGCTCCCCCATGTACAGAATTAAAATGGGAAGCAATAGGACTTATCCTATTCCATACATGGGGGAGCTACTATTCAAAGAGGCCGTTTTTATTTTAAAGTATAACACTTTAACACCTGGTGAATTAAATCAGGAATGCAATTGGAAATATTTATTTTAAACAATTAATTTTATTAGATTGTTTAATTGTTTTATTTGTTTAATTGTTTTTTTCTAATTGATGCATCTTTATAATTGTCGTTTGGACATTTTCGGTTTTGCTTTTGGTAGTTTTGGAAAGCTCTTAAATTAGCCTGGCTCACTCTCTTCTCTTCTTTAACCAGAGGAAAGAAAAACATTTTTTTAATTCTAACCACTAGACTACTAAAACAGCAAAATACAATGAAGCTATTAATTGGAATTTGTCAAAATAAGAGCTTGAAAAAGCTTAAAGATTCCAGATGCTACAGAGTGTCAATAAGGATAATGATAAAAATAACTTAAACAGATAAAAACAAAAAGGTTAAACTTTAAAATAAACTGATAACAAGAAGAACTTAAATCAGTTACGAACTGCTAAAATAACATAAAATTGATTAAAAGTGAAGCAAAACTATAAAAGCACTTATCCCATTATTGTACTGCCAAGAAACCAGCAGAAGATGTGCTAGAATCAAATATCAGTAAATACAGAGCAACTGTCATGGCCTCCCAAGTCCTGATGCAGAAGATTTTTCTTTTGTTTCTATAGATATGTTGTGGGTAATGCATCAGCTGTGCACATTTCCTTGTCACATTTACGTACAAAAGTTGAATTAAATTTCTTAACATCCAAAATAGCTTAGCCCCCTGTAGATTTACATGACTAAGAAATCACTATGCACCATGGCTCAAAAACAAAACCAAAATTCTACTTAAACAAAGGGATAAAGCCTGGTTACACTGGAAACACAACAAAAAAACATGAAAACCTACAGCTCTACAAACACCTTAGAAACAAAGCCAAGTCCCAAATCAAATCTGACAAAAAATTTATTCCATAGTTACCCAACAACTTGATCATTACAATCCTAAACAATTTTGGTCAACCGTAACAAAAAATATTTCAACCAGGTAATACCGCTACCCCCAAACCTAAGACAGCTCCATCAAATGACAGCATAGCCTCTCAATTCAATACTGCCTTTACAAACACAATTCACTCCCTAATCAGCTCACATCAAAATACACCACGTATTCTAACCTCAAATAATCCAGCCAGTAACAGCTTTGCCTTTATACCTGCTTTAACCTGTACAATCAAAAAACTACTTAAAAACTTCAGACCCACTACCCTAGCAGCAAACAACCTATCTTCACAGTTTCTAAAGATAGCAGCAAATGCCATCACCTTTCCAGTCTCAATCCTGAATAATTGCTCTGTCCTTGAAAATTAAATTCTGCTAAACTGAAAAATATCAAACATCATTCCCTTGCACAAAGGAGGCAGTAACACAGAACTATCCAACTACAGACCCATTTCCATTCTACCACCCCTCTCCAAAATATTAGAAAACTGTATTCACACCCAGCTTTTAAACCACCTACTCACCAATGACCTCTTATCTCACACCCAACACAGATTTTGCCCACATCACAGCACCACAACTGCCCTCCTAATGGTTAAGGTGTTTGCCTTACAAACACAAGGTGCAGAGTTTGATTCTCACAAGGGATAATTGGCTAAGCTTAAAATGGCTCACAAGGGCAGTTAGCTTAGTACTAATCTATGAACCTATGAACTGACACTGTAAACCAACTAAGAAATCAAGGTAAATTTGTCTCATCTATCTTCTTAGGCCTCTCTAAGGCCTTTGATGCGGTTTCTCACCAGAAACTGCTTAATGAGCTTGTCGACCTGAATTTCAGCCACTCTTCCTTATCATGGTTCCAAAGCTACCTTACCAGCTGACAGCAGGCAGTCAAATGGCAACAGGAGCTTTCTCCTCTGCTTCCTGTCAACATATGTGTTCCCAAAGGCTCCATAGTAAGTGCCTTACTCTTTTCCATCTTCACTAACCAGCTACACAAATCTACTCCTCTTGCCTCAGTCATCCGATATGTAGATTACTCGACCCTCATCTGTACCGCATCTTCTCTATAGCAATTAGTAATCACTAATCAACAGTCCTTCACCAAAGTAGAAAACTGGCTAGCTGAAGCTAAACTTAAACTGAACCCATCCCAAACCAAACTGATGCTCTTCCACCCCACCAAAACACCCAATAGCCGTGCAACATTTCAGATACACTCCACCAACAACATCACTATATCATCAGTCTCCCAAACAAAATGACTAGGTGTAATAATCGACAATAAAATGAAATTTGACCTACACCTAGCTCAGACCATTTAGAAGACTCACATAAAACTAGGCTCCCTGTAATCAAATCAAGCTTTTTCTTACTGAACAAACCATACAAGACATAGCTACAACTCATCTCCTGTCCACACTAGTCTATGCCTCCCCATATTCACTAACCTAAGCAAAATAGACCAATCTAAACTCAACTGCTGTTACAACAAAACAGCAAAATTCACCACCAGTTTCCCACACAGATCCCACCACTGTTCTACCCTACACCAACTAAAATGATTAGAACTACCCCATCGTTTAAGCTACACCCAACTCATCTCTGCCCACAGAATCGTACACCAACCTAAAAGAACCCCTGCTCTACAACAGATATGTCTTCCCTATTCCACCACTCTACAACTCCAATCTTCTCATAAAACACTTCTAAATGTCTCTAAAAGAACAAGGCCAGAGACTCTCTCTATTCTAAATATATTTCCAAGATCTGGAATACTATTCCACAACATATTGTAGACGCTAGCAGCCCACCCTAATTATAAAAAAAAAAACCTTTAAAAGAATACCTCACAAACAATTGGGTCTGCTCCGGTATCTGCCCTGGCTAATTTCCCCAAATCCTAAACTCTCTTCTGTCTTCACATTTGTCTCCAAATCACCTTCTCTACTGTCTTTTCTCCCTACTGCAGTATATCCGTTACCTTCTCCCTCTCACCCTATTTCATCCTCCTCCTCCTCCTGGTTCACTTTGCTCCACTTCTAATCTAACCTGCTTAACTTCCTACTTGGTCTCATGAATTTCTGATCAAGTCCTAACTTTATATCCTAGACTGTTCTCTCACATATGCATGTATAACTACCCCTTTGACCACAATAACTTGCACTTACACTGCAAAATTGTATATTTAATAAGTATGTATGTTGCCACCCTCTTATTTGTCTGACTTTGAATCTTGTTGTATCATTGCAACTGTTGTTATGACATTCACATTTTTTGTAACTGACCAATGAGCCTTTGTCCCTGAGCCTCTGCTCTAAACGAGCTGGCACCCAGTAGGACCATCCTGGTAAACAAGTATAAAATAAAATAAATAAATAAAATAAACTAAGATCTGACTACATTGTGACTGCTGTGCCATAAACATATTCATAAATTTATTCATATCCATACCCTATGGCTTAAAGTTCCTCTTCCCTCGCTACATAGTGACTTTGTGTACCAGTTATTAGTCTGAAACTGTATGCCATGGATTTCCCTTCTTACAACCGAACTTTCCAGTGCTGGACTGATAGGCATCAATCTGCAATACCACTGGTGCAGTCAGACTTTAATGTTGTAATATCAGTGGTGTGGTCACTAGTTGCTTAAGATTAATTATACAGTGACTGTCCATTAATATTCAAAAACGAGGATGCTGATTGGTCAGCCCAACCAGCATGCCAGCTGTAAATCCAAGAATATACCAACGGAAAAAGGTCTGGTGACTTGGACGTTTTTCCATTAGTATATCTCGTAATTTTTTTACTTTATTTAAGAAAAGAGAAAACAGAAGACGTCAAATGAATGAGGGAGATGACGCAGACAAAAATAACAGGATAATCAGGTATGTTCTGCAAAACTGAAGAAACTTACCTGATTATCCTATTATTTTGTCTGTCCCAGCACTCTCGAACATTAAAATTCTCCCAGTTTCTTTTTTTCTTTTCAATAAAAAAAAAATTTTAATTTAAAAATTTTTTTAAGAAAAAGCAATGGAGATTTTCTTTTCTCCATTACTACCTTTACACAGCACTGATGTACTGCATAAGTGTGGGAACACAAGTCCCATATGCATGCACAGTACATCAGAAAAAGCCCCAGGATACCGGTAAAATGCAGAAGGGCACCACGGAGACATTATACAAAGACATTATTTAAGAAAAGTAAGTATTTTTTTTCTTGAATAATATCATTGTATAATAGAATTAACTGACCCCGTCATGTGGTATATTGAAATTTACCCACAGTTGGCTTTATTTAATCACTCGGGCTTCGCCCTCGTGATTAAACCACGACAACCATGGGTAAATCTTCAATATACCACACCAACGTCATTGGTTATTGCTTAAGTAGTCGTGTTTCCTGCAGCTGTTCCCAGAACAACAAAATATCATTTTCTGGTAGCTGCTTTAGTGACATTGATACTTGCAGAGAAATCTGGGATGAACCTGCATAGGTATGCACCATGCTGTTAAATCTCAGCAGAGATTCTACCTATATAGACTACAGCTCTTAATTTTACAGGATTTAACTAAATATATTGACTGGTTAATGCATGCCCCATGTACTTTATAACAGTGGCACAAAGATGACCTTTATCCTTGTTTAATTTTAGATTATTAATTTGTAACCTTCCAAGTAGTCATTTTGGCATCAAATTGTGCTGTAGTTTCCGTGGTGGTGGTGCTGCGGTAGTGTTGTCGCCTCGCAGTAAGACGCTGTCCGGTTCAACTCTCAGCTAGAGCGTCTTCTGCGTGGAGACATGCGTGAATGGGCTTACCTTCTTTGAAGGTTGTGCATCAGGGCTGGTAACTTGGCACGTACAAATCAAATACCAATCATTACCGGACCGGAGTTCTGCTGTGGCGACCCCTAACCGGGAAAAGCCGAAAAGACACAAACAATTGTGCTGTAGTTTCCATACAAAAATGTCTATGATATTCACAACACCATCCAAGCCTACAGTAAACAGGGTCATTGTCAAATGAAACAGCTTTGGAGCTGATGAGATTCCAAGTGATATCCAGAGAAATCTGCATGTCCTTATTTGGTTTTTGAAAGTAGAGGGCCTTGAACTGTCGAGATCCAGTCTGATTTGCTAGGATCCCTGGTTGTCATCTGTCACTAAAAACATTGTCTTTGGCATCATAAAAACTATTACTTCTACTGTTTTCATAGGATAATATTCCCTTAAACTTAACTTATTCAAATCATGCATGGCAATGCATTTCAAATTTGCCAGGTTTGACCATGCTCACCATATGCTTAAGACAAGACATAGACATAGACATGTATTTGACTATAACACACTAGTTCTGTATCCATTTAGTATATTTATGTTTCTATGTTTCAGTGCCACTGTCTTTTTCTGTAGTGCATGTATAACTGGTGTTACTTCAGGATTTATGTTAATACTGTGTTGTCCAAATGTGCAGCCTAAGCCAGTAATAAATAAGTTTATCACTCAAAATGTCAAATGAAGCATTTCAACTCAAGTTTTTGTTTTTTTAAATTTTCACTCTGTAGTCCTGAATCACTGCACACTATAGTATAATTCCAAGGCACAGCCATCTATATTGCATGAACCTGAGAACTGCTGCCTGTGTGAAAATGTGAATTATGTGCATCACACTCATGTAAATCATATTCATTGTAAACTTATGAATCATTGATTCTGCAGCTGTGCAAGTCAAGGCTACTGCAAATCTGCCAATCATCTTGACTGACTGGATTATGACGTCAAGTGCTTTGCATTAACGTCTGCACACTATACATTTGCTTTACCTTGCACAGCTTTGAGCAATACAATTTTCCCAATATATAAGGACACAGATTAAACCAGCAAACTGTACTGTTTACTTTTATATACATAGCACATCTCAGTTTGAGCCAATGATTTCAGAATCTCATTTTTCTGAATGCCTAATCAGTTACAATATTGTATTCCGCTTCAATATCAAGCTTAAATGAAAGAACTATTCCAGTTTTAGACATTTTTTCTGTCCATTTCAATGAGCTGATACATTCTGTACCTGATGAAGAAATAGTGCATACATAAACAACAGGTATATAAACTGCATTCGCAAACAGATCATCCATGCCTTGTTTTCTCAATTTATACTTAAACACTGTTTAGGTTAGCCATAATTCTTACATTTTTCTACTAAGTGCTAGTCATGATTTATTATCAAGACTATAGCCACACCTAAAATGGTGGTCATTCAGATGAGCACTTTGCTTTTTAATAGTATCACCAGACTCATCCATATCAGTAACTTTCTTTGCAGTTGGCTGCTTGAAGTATTTCTCACGTTGCACTTTGACTTTATAGTACTATATTGTTCTCTTTGGAACCTACAGATTTTAGTTTCACTTTAATTTTGTATGCACCTAAATATTCAGAGCGATCTTGGTTTGAATGCAGGTTAACTCTGCTGCTCTATATGTATTCCAGCTTTATCCACTGTTAATTCAAACTCAGACAAAAATTTATTGCTGACTTTGTAATTTTTAATGTTGCAGACAATGTTATCTCTCAACAGTGGGTCATGCAGAGCCCTAAACTTATAGTCATTGGATCTATACCTTCATTCAGTCATACATGTATCTCAGCAGATTCCTGTGAATCGTAGTCTCTGTTGAAAAACAGTGGTGAATATATGACAATGTGTACTTAGGCTTGCAATACTGCTGGAACATTTCTGTTATGAATACTAATTCAGTCCACTTCACTTTAGTACAATGAAATCTATTAAATGCTCTAATTACATTGTTTCCAGCGAAATGAGCTTGTACCTCTTCACTTTTGTCAGTTAAACTAGAAGCCTGAATTTCTGATTTCATTGATTCCAAATTTCTATCAAATTACATTTTAATACCAAAGATACTGGGGTATGGAGTTTGTTTGTGTCTTTCGGCTTTTCCTGGTTAGGGGTCACCACAGCGGAACTCCGGTCCACTAATGATTGGCAGTAGATTTTTACATACTAGCTTGCCAGGCCTAATGCGCAACCTTCAACGAAGGAACGCCCATTCACGCATGTCGCCACACAGAAGACACTCTAACTGAGAATTGAACGGGCAACGTCTAACTATGAGGCGACAATGCTACCGCAGCACTGGGGTATGGAGTACCAAGCCTGAAACCATGAAAAATATTTCAGCAGCTGTATTAACATGGAAACAGGAGAAAATTCAACAACTCAAGGATTTTCAACTGTACATGAACTGATGGTGGTTTATTCACCTAAACAATATTCATTCCCACTTCATCGTTTGAGTTTCAGATCATTTCACAAATTATTTTTTTACTTCTGTGGTATTCTTATTTCTCTGCTCAGTCATTTGTTTTGTAATAGATTCATAGATTCATAGAATTTTCTAGGCTTATGAACCAGGGGGCCTTTCTAAGCCTAGCCAAGTTTTCCCAAAAGAATAATGATGTCATGTATCCATATAGGACATTGAGAGCCAGGAATTTATAAGCTACGTCTCTCCATAAGGGGCATGGGTGCCAGGCCTGGTGCAAATTTCCTATTCCCTACCCACTGGTCTAGATTGTGCTTAAACTGGGTAATAGACAAACTCAGCTTCATGTGGATGAGAAGCCTGTTCCATAGGAGGAGGAGCAGTGTCTGGGACCCATATGTCTTTCTAGCATGTTCTGTTTAAGTCACAGACAAAATTCAGGTCCCTAGACATTGTATTTCTGGTATTCTTTGACTTACAAATATGTAAGAGATTCATAAGTGTGGAGTTTGCAGATGCCTTGTAAGCCAGGCACAGATCACCCCTCAGCAATCTATAAGAGACTGAGTAGAGAGAAAGGGCCTTAAGGTGTTCTGCATAAGGCAGGTTTGTTATGCTTGTATTCTTTTTCATAAAGAACCTCTGCGGTCACTCTAGTTGCTGCATACGCCTGGTCAGGTACATACCAAAGGGAGCACTGTACTCTATGATTGGTTTGATAAGGGCAGAGTACAGTAGGATAATGACCATTTTAGATGTAGATGCCATGCCCTTACTTATAAGCTGAGCAATATAAAAGGATTTCCTCACCACTGTGGCCACATGGTGGTGGAAGGTAAAGCTACTGTCTATGTGCATACCCAGATCCCTGACCAGTGGGTCGACTCTTAGGGTTGTATTACCAATCTGGTAATTAGCCAGGATGGTTGACTTCCCAAAGGGTGTAAGTATGCATTTCTTAGTATTGACTTTAAGACCATGGCTTTGGCACCATTTGTTAGTCAAAGATAGACCTTCTTTAAAAATGCTAGTTGCTGCAGGGGAGTCGATGATAACCCCCAGCTTGCAACCATCTGCAAACTTACTCAGCCATAAACCTTCAGCATTTGCTTCCATTCAGAGAAATAGATGCCAAAAAGCAGATGGCCCAGTACAGATCCTGGAGGACTCCTCTAGTGACTGGCCTATTGCTGGAGGTGGCCTCACCTATTTTGACCTCCTGGATCCCATCAGGTGACAAAAGGGTTTATACCTAAATTAGTGAGTTTGTCTATAATGCCTGAGTGGGGTATTGTATCAAAAGTCTTGGCCAGGTTGAGGTAAGCTGTGTGTACAGTCTTATCTTCATCCAATTCTTTGGTGACCATCTCAAAAAAGTCCACCAGATTTAATAGGTATGACCTTTCTTCAACAAAGGAGGGATTGTGGTATGCAGCATTTCCTTTGTACTATCAGGACGGGAGTTGGGGAGAAATCTGAGTTGACTTTGTCTGCCAAAAGGTTGACAATGGCCTCCAGTTCAGTGTGGGTGATGCCATTTACAATAAGTTCTGTGCAATGTTGTGCATTTCCCCTGAGGTTACGGACATAGCTGTCAAAAGCTTTGTGGTTGTCTTTTGCCTGAGAAGCTATTTTTCTTCAAATTTAGCCTTTGAAGTATTAATTAACCTTCTTAGGTACCTTTTAAGATTGGTCAGAGGCTTTTAGTATGTGTGGCTTTGCTCTTCCTACACTTGGCTAATATTTTTTTCTTTAATTGTATAACTGATTGATATTGTGATTCCACCAGGGTAGCTTGTCTTTTTTTACACCTCACTCTATACAGCTATCAATATGGAATAGCCCTTCTAACTCAGCATATGGCATGGTGTTTAATGGCAAAAAGTCTGATTTGTCAGTTAACAGATTTCATGTCATCATTTCATGTGCTTATTTATTGTGTTGATTAGTATATTCACTTTTAAAATTGTTTCCAGGGGCATGAGAATATTTGGGATCCATCAGAGCAGAAAATGGTGGACTTCTGCTTTTCAGTCGTTTAGAGTTGTATGTTAACCAAACCTGCACAAGGAGTTGAATTCAGTGATCAACACTACAGTCCCACGTTAGTAGATTTAATTTTTCTTGTAGCTATTAATCTGCTTCATGAGCAGATAACATCCAGGAGCCAATATGAAAAGAACAAGTCAAAACAGCAACTGAAGGAACAAGAGAACGTCATGTGGCATCCCACATGTTCTAGCCCTATGGAACACTTAAAGACACACTGTACCATACTTTACAGTGGTGATAGCCTAGGACAGTGTGCACCCTAAAGTGCTTTATACTTACTGTGCTCTGGGTGCTATAATGAGAAATGTTAATATGATTGCAACTGCTAATGCTGCAAACTCATTTCCTTTGTTAGTGTGAAAGAAGATGTCTGAAGTAGTGTTTCTATGAAAGAATATGTTAACACTAATTTTATTTTGCATCACTTTTACAAATTATTATGCATTATGGTACTTTCTGTCTTGTTAGCTTTTTTAAGTAATTTATAAAAAAGTTGCAGATTTTATTTTTGTGTTTAGTTTTCTTTGTATCACTAACAATGGTAACATGGAAGTTAACGTCTGTAGCACTATTTTATTTTGTACCATAGCTGCCATGGAATGTGAAATTCTCACCAAATTAAATGAGAGCAAATAAGACTGCAAAAATCACATAACACTATATCTACATATACAAATACTTCATAAATATAGCACATTGCGACAATGTGGACAAACTTTATTGCAGAATACATGTACTGGATCACTAATGTTCCCATGCCCACATAACTGTGATGTATCATTCAGTTTTGTTTGAATGTTGGGGATAAATAGTGGGGGAATCCATTAAGGTATTATGACATATATACTGCCATACACACATCGTGGTATCTTTTTGGCATTCAGCAACCACCCTACCACAGTGCTGCACAGTGCTATAGCACGAAGATGTACAGGACCGTGTAGAGTTGTACCCTTGGCTGTACTGATTGATAATGGGACACATGCTGTCTATCTCTCTTCCTCCAGAACCACGTCCAGGAAGGCATCTACACACCAAATGATCCAAGAGATCACTTGGCTGTGTAGATAAGCACGGCAGTCCCCACTACATTGTAGTATAGAACATGACCTAAAGGTCATGTTCAGCCACTTATCAGGAATGTGGTACAGGATTGGGGGGGTGGAGGAGTGAATAGACACCAAAGATAATACATCTGTGAAGTGCTTTAATGGCACTGGCATCAGTACAATGTTTGGAGAAATCATTACACACTAAGAATACATTCAGCATGAGTGTCTTCGTGGCACCAACCTCAATATGGAGACTGATAGTGGGGGAATTTCTAGTCACCAGGGACAACTCAAAAGACTAATATACCATAATAGCACAGAAATTAATTACAGGAATCAGGGGTGGTTGGAGGAACACTAAACATCAAGGATTCTACAAATGTGCCATAATGCCACTTAAACTATTATGGTGATGGGGGGAGGCAAAGAAGGGAAGGCAAGTCAGGGGAAGCAGGTGTGTGTGTGTGTGTGTGTGTGTGTGTGTGTGTGTGTGTGTGTGTGTGTGTGTGTGTGTGTTTGTCTTTGAATGTGCATTTGTGAGTGTGGGAGAGTGACAGTGGGGGGAAATGTCAATACAGTTCATGGCCTTGGCACTCATATCAGCAATGATCTGCATGTCATGGCAGTAACCGCAATTCAGTGATATTCAAATTAGCTAATAATGAGGTCTTACTTTATTGCAGCTAACATGTCTTTGAATTACAAATTACCTTGTTGTGGATGTAGGGCCTTTTAGGCCCTTTAATAGCTTTGCAGGATAATGTCCTTCAAAAAACATTTAGTTTATTGCTTTATGTTGTATGTCAATATCATAAAAACAACAGTTTTCCTTTAAAAAACATGAGTTTTTATTTATTAACAATGAGTTTAAAAGGTAAAATAAATCAGCTTAAAACACCATAATAGTTATCATTCAGAATGAAAAGAAAGGCAAACATAATTTAAGTAAACCATGCATAGCAGAGGTCTATATTAAAATCGCGAAGAAGCGTTACATCGCATGCCTCTTCAGTGACACATAAAAACCTAAGTCTGAAAATAGCAAAGGCTCAGGCCAGTGATTTTTTTCCCAGGGAAAAAAATCACTTGGCCTGAACTGTAGCATTGCCCTTTACCCAACTGTAGTGCAATCTCGGGGGTTGGTATATTTAGTTATGGGGGTGTGGGGGCACATCCCCCCACATTGAGGGGTGTGGGGGGTGAAGCCCCCCACTTAGTTATGTTTTAAATAGTGTGTGTGTGTGTGTGTGTGTGTGTGTGTGTGTGTGTGTGTGTGTGTGTGTGTGTGTGTGTGTGTGTGTGTGTGTGTGTGGTACTAGTGATTTCTTTCCCAGAGAAGGAAATTGCTGTTTTGACTGTTCATGGTTTAGTGAGTTCAGTCTTTATGTGTCAGTGAAGAGATGTTTGATGTAATGCCTCTTCCTGATTTTAATATATATACCCGCATAGCAGTACACCCATGCAGGTTTATATTTGCAATGCACAGGCTTTAGCAAGCCTGCGTGCAGAACCAGTGCATCATATTCATGAGGACACCTTTGCCACATGTCTTGTGTATTCAAACGAGACACTGAAGCTGGGTATGCCTTCAAGTCATATATTATACATATGCACAACCAGAGCAGTAACTTGTACATATGCTTCGTACTTCATTTGCTTACTGACTGACTTGTTACTTCTAACACACACACACATGTGCATCTCCATTCAAGCCTGCATTCACACTGACTGACTACACAAAATGGCACTGATCTTGCATGTGCTCATTAAGTTATATGTGCATGCTATGTAACTACAGTGGCTGAGTAGGTTCAGTATACACTGATCTACATCCTCCCTCTTTAACTTTGATAGACATTGCAAAATACAAGAACAGAGGCATATTTAAGAGCTAGACATTATTTCAACATTTCAACAAAACAACTGATTTCAAGGCCAAGTCACTGTGCATTTAGGATTGGCTTTGCAAATTTTACCCAAATGAATTACATAAAATTTTGACTGGGTTTAGCAACAGGGACAGTCTCTAGAGATTCATTCAGTACTGGAACATCTAGCTTTATATCAAATTTGTTTGAAGAAAGCACACTGCCCTTTTGAATTTGAACAGTTGACGAGTCACTCTGGAAATTAGAGTCACTGGAACAGGCAATCTACTGTGGCACTAGTTCTGAAACAGGTAACACTTCTACGTTTCCTTCTGTAATCCATTCCTTCAGATTGTATCATGTAAGATCTCGGTTCCTCACAAATGTTCTTCACAATTCCCACATGATCATAACCTTTGGATGTTTGCATTCTCACAACTTCTCCTTATAACAATGGTTGAAGTGATTTACTGGTCTTATCATAGTACAACTTTTGTGACTGACGTTTTCTTGAAAATTGAGCCTTGACCACTCTATTATTCTTTGCGTTTGGTACTAACAATTGTTTACTGATTGGAAGAGTTGTTCGTGTCTGTCTGGACATCACTCTTTGAGCAGGTGAACCAAAGAAGTTGTCTCAAGGAATGTTTCTGAGATTGAGTGAGTTAAAGAAAACATTGGCACCATGAATTTTCTATAACAAGTGCTTTGCACTCTGAACTGCACATTCAGCTAAACTATTGACTTGTGGATACTCTGGGCTACTGATAATATGAACAAAGTTCCAAAACTCAGCAAATTTCTTGAACTGATGACTAGTAAACTGTGCACCATTGTCAGACATGACTTTGTCCGGACTACCATGGACAGAAAAATGTCTCTTCAAGTTTGTAATGACTGTGCTGGACATCAAGCTAGGAAGTAGGTCAATTCTATACTAGTCTGAGTAATAGTCTACTAACACCAAGTAATGTTGACCATTCCATTTGAAAATACCTACAGCATCCATCGACCATGCTGATGAAGGAATTTGATGTAGCTAAAGCTGTTTGTTGATGAGGTTTGGTGCTGCTGCAAGTCAAACATGCTAGAGCTTCCTTCTCTATATTTTTAAACATAGAAGGCCAAAATACAATTCTTCTTGCCCTTCTTTTGGTTGAATCAATAACTGGGTGACAGTGATGCAAGATTTTGATATATTCCTGTTGTAATACTTTAGAAATAACCACTTTTGGACCTTTCATGATGATTCCAGCTTCCATCATGAGCTCATCTCTGTTGGGAAAATACTGCTGCATGTCAAGTGGTAAGCTGGTTTGTCATGTTGGCTATCCTTGACTGACAATGTTTTTCAGCTTCTGGTGAGCTGGGTCTGAAGCTATGTGATTTCTCAGTTCATCAAGTCATGATGACAAAAAACTTCTGACTTCCATGACTTCAAAATCTGCTGTTTCATCTTCATGCTGTTCTGTCATTTTTCTGGGTGTGCGTGTCAAAGCATCAGCAAGGTATAAGTGTTTGCCCTTTTTCTAAACTATATTGAAATTGTACTTTTGCAATTTTAACATCATACATTGCAATTGAGCTGGGGCTGTATGTATTGGCCTTTTCAGTAGTGGTCGGTGATAAGTCTATATTTGGATAGGTTTGCCAAATATAATCATTGAACTTTGAAGATGTGAACACTGCTGCAAAAAGTTATTTTTCTATTGGGCATAATGCATCTCTGTTTGAGTTAAACTTCTTGATGCATAAACATCTGGTATGCCTTCTTGAAAACATGCTGTGCCAAGGCCGTACTGTGAAGCATCACAAAAAAGAGTTACAGGTTTGCAAACGTCATATCTCAATGTGGGTGGACTGGCAGTTTTCTTCTTCAGAATATAAAATGATCTTTGATGGTGTTCCAGCCAGGACCGGTTTACATTTTTTGCATGTCAACTCACTTAATGGTGCAGAAAGCTCACTCAAGTCTGGGATGAACTTTCCTAAATAGTTGACAATACCTCGAAAATTTTGTAAAGATATGACATTCTCGGGAATTGGCAATTCAAGAATTGCTGTTTGCTTTGACAGATCTGGTTGTAAGCCAGAACTTGTAAACAAATGTCCTACATAAATAACTTCTTTCAATTTAAATTTACATTTTTGAGGATTCAGTCTGAGATTTACTTCACGTGCACGGTCCAGAACTAATCATGTTCTTCTTCACCATTGCTGACAACAATAATGTCGTCTTCTATAATAGCACATGGATAACCTGCAAATATTTGTTCCATGGCATGTTGAAATACCTCACTGGCAGAATTAATTCCAAATGGCATTCTTAAAAATCTATATCTACCAAACGGTGTATTGAATGTGATTAACAATGAAGATTTGCCAAAAAGAGCTTTTTGCATCTAAGACTGAAAAAACAGTGGAATTTGGCAGGAAAGCGGCTACCTTTTTTACTGTACACATTGGATGATGAGGACAAGTAAGTGCTTTGTTTAAGTCTCTTGGATCAATACATATTCAAATATCATCTGAGCTTTTCTTATGAGCTACGACCATGGAGGATACCCACTCAGTCGGTTCTTCTACTGGAGTAAGGGCACCTAAATTCATCATTTTGTCTAGTTCTGCTTTTACTTTACTCTGCATTGCTACTATAATCTTACGTGCTGGTCAGACGACTGGACTGACTTCAGGGTTTAACTTCATGGAATTTGAGACTGGAAGTTTACCGAGCTCATCTCTAAAAATATCAGCATATTCCCTAAAAATATTCTGTGTAAAACTATCGTTACTCATACTTATATGGTGAACTTCTTTATTAAATGAAATCAGTCCCATTCTCAGATGGTCTTTGAAGCCTAACAGTGACTGCATGTGTCTTTTGACTACATAAAACTGCAAATCATAGCTGTTTCCAGCAGAATGATATGAAAGAACTACTGCACCATCAGTCTGAATCTCTTCACCACCATAAGCAACTAGTTTTGCATAGTTTCCTGAATCAGGTTTCTCACCAGCTTTTACTTTAGCAAACATTTGTGCTGACATGACACTTGGATCCAGTGTCTACTTTAAGTTCTACAGGTTTTCCCATTAATTTGTACAGTACAAAATATTTCACTCTTTACTGACAACTATCAGTCTATTGGGTTAATTGTTTCATCGATCACAGAGACACTATTAACAGAGAACGTTTGCTTACAGCTCTCAGAGTTTGCTCCAGTCTCTATCTGATCTACTTGCTTCTTCAGATACTCTCTTTTAATATAAGTTTGCAACACTTTAGACTTGCAAAGCCTTTTGAAATGATTCCATGTTTTACATTTGTGACATTGCTTACTAAAAGCTAAACACTTTTCCCATTTAGATTCATGACTCCCTCTATAATTGCGACAGTTAATGAGGTTGGGTGTGGCACTGCCTCTTGGTTTATATTTCTTTTTCAACTTAACTTTCTGCTGCACACTATCAACATTTGCACTAGCAGATACTGCAAACATGATTTTCTCATTCGTAAGCATATTTGCATACTTTTCTGCAATCTCATGTGTTTGACAACTCGCAATGGCTTTGCTCAATGTTATATCACTATCTCGAAGCAATATCTTTCTCACTGCATCATTATTAACACCACGTACAAGACGGTCTTTTATCAACTCATCTCGTAGATCAACAAATCTGCATGTTTTTGCTTTATTTCTTAAGTCGGTAATATATTTTGCAATAGTTTTAGCAGGCTTTTGATTTGTTGCATAAGGTTTGTGCCTTTACATTGTAATATTCATTTGAGGGTTACAAATTTCTCTAAATTTACGTTTTAAGCACTCAGGGTCAGCCTGCATTTAAGCACTGCATTTCAGCCTGTATCACAATATGACTGTTCTCCCCCTTCCTTGCATACCCAAAATAATGTTCCTGTTCAATGGCCTCTGAGTCAGGTAAATTAAGAAGTATAAATGCTCTTGTACATATGTCTTTATTAGAAAATTCAGCATGTATGAAAATATCACATTCTTGCTCAAACACTCGACTAATTCTCAACAATATTATTATCAAACACCAGAGATTCAGGTCTGCAAAATCCCTCTGCTATAACACAGTTCTTTTAAGCACAAGTATAGACCGGGTACTTGTAATTTTGCTCAAGGGCATAACAACCTCACTGAAAATGCTTTACTTTAACACTGCAAATACCTCAAACATTCCAGACACTTTGGACAGTTTGAAAAATCTTAGTTACTGCTAAAACGTTGGACATATGAAAAAAGTTGGACATTTTAGCCTTTTCAAACATTTTAAACACTTCAGATTGTTTCAAACACTTTGAATATTATGCCTCTATCTTGCACAGTTCAAACATCCCAGAAATGATTTTGAACACTTTGAATGTTATGCCACATGTCTGGCAACTGAAGATCATTTCAAACAAATTTAAGTAACTTCGAATAACTGCTGACCTGTATGCGAGTTCACGTCTGGATATTACTCCACTTCTGAGTGCCTCATGGATTGCGAGCTGCTTCAACTCTGGATCCCATTCTGACACGATGTCACATGCCTCGTGTATTCAAATGAGCCACTGAGGCTGGGTATGCAGTCAAGTCATTTATTATACATATACACAACCGGAGCAGTAACTTATACATATGCTTCGTACTTCATTTGCTTACTGACTGACTTGTTACTTCTAACACACACACACACACACACACACACACACACACACACACGCGTATATTTCCATTCAAGCCTGCATTCACACTGACTGACTGCACAAAATGGCACTAATCTTGCACATGCTCAGTAACATATATGCACGTGCTGTCTAGCTACAATGGCTGACTAGGTTCGATATACACACTGATTTACAATCTTGCAAAGTGTATAGGTGCATGTCATTCTTTGCATCACCCCACCCTGTAATGTTAGCTTGCACTGACAACACCCATGAAGTATAACAACGTGCATGTTGTATGTCCTGGTGTAATAGCCATAAGTTACATCACAAGAGGCAAATGGAAGTACACTGCAGGGAGTGTGTAACATGTTGAACCCCAGATCATACAGTTGCATCACCTTCTTGCTTAGCCTGTAAATCATGGACAAAAAATGGTATAGTAACGTGTGCAAATGGATCATATGTACAGTGTAATAGGAGCCCTTTTATGTTACAATACCAGAGGGCCAAAGTAAAATGATGTAATTGCAAGACTTACATTGTGTTAATTGCACCACCCACCTCAATTTTCAGGCTTTGATAATTCATTTTTATGAATAATTAATTAGCAAGTGGGTGTTGGGAAATGTCTTGGTTTACTACTCTGTTAATGGCATGGTTTCTGAACTCACATGAATTTGATTGTTACTATATATGACCTGTTATAGTTTGTGGTGATGTCTGATTATATTTGTGGTGGATTACAAATAAAGTTTCTTAAGGATCCATTCACCACATGCAAACTGTCCCTGGTTCCCGACCATATTTGTAGAGAACACTATTTCCTTTTTTCCTTATTTGCAGGTAATATATTTAAATTCTACTGTGTTTTTCTCCCATTATACTGTTCTCATAATTATTATTACTACTAATAAGTCTATTGTGTTTTACAAGATAAGACACCTGAACATTTGAAGTTCTTTTCATATACTTTCTTTCCCCCATGTTCATTGCATTAAAAAAGCAATACTTGCCTTTAGCAGTTCCTTTGGGCACCACTTTTTGTCTAACAGACATAGCTGTGTTTGTTTAAAGAGAAGAAAAAGGGCTGTATAGTTTATTTGACTGGGATGTTTCAGGACAGGGATTTGTATTTAACCATTGCAGTGTTATTACTGATGCTTACTTAGCCACATGACTGAATTTAGTTGGTAGCCATTTGAAATGTCAAGACTCACTGAGAATGAATGGTCAAAAACAGACTTACATATGTTAAGTTTGAGATGGCCATTTCTTGGAATATTCCCTTTCTTCAAGGTATGCCAGTCTCAAAATTAGTATATATAAATTGGGGGGGGGGGGTGCTTGCCCCAGACATCAGGGTTTAAAAGAAGTTTGAAGGAGAACAGTGATGTTTGATAGTCACTCTTCTCCAGCATTTTCAATGTTTTTTTCAACAGATTTACTATTGATCTTTACCACTGAAGACATCTCTGCACTGGTAATGTTTCATGGAAATTAGAATATATTTCTAAATACACATGCCTAAACAAAATTATTTAGTTGTTTGTGCTACCACCATTATTAACAATGGCTTATTTTTAAAAAAATATGTATTACATGATGTTATATTTTATAATAGCAATTCAGCTGTAAACCTGAACATTGCTCAGATAATATTTAAGTTTGTCTTCTTCCAGTCTCCCTATTAAAAATGCAAGATGCAGTACTGTGAAGCCCGACACTTTGACAAGTAATGTATGATTCCAATAAATAACTAATGTTAGATCTTGCTAGAGGATAGTGGCTTCACCTCTTCTGCACACATGGGGTGGATACTGTGCCCCACCCCCATGTGCTACTTATATAAACTAACACCAAGAATGCTGTACTTTATACCAAGGTACTCTAGTTTTCCACTTGGTATGTATTTTGCCTAATTTGCACGTACATTTCTGCATTTGACGGTGTATGTGATTATGGCCCTCAGAATTTCAACAGGTACACTTTTTTGCTTTTGGTTAACCAGCAGGCTGACAAATAGGCCAGACTCCAAAAGACTTGCTCTGGGAGTAAGTGACTTAGTCCAAAAGCATGCTTTTTTGGAATCTGGCCTCCATTGTAAGCATGTTTGTAGATAGACCTTGCATTGAAATAAGTCTCTTGATTGGGCCCGCATTGTTCACTAAATGTACACCACCCTTCATACAGTGCATTTGTTCATTCAAAGTAGACCGTTTGCAATTTATTTTTATGTATGTTATGCTCCTCAGTTTTCACTGACTTATGCTTATAGTAATGATTAGCAGGTGCAATACTATTGTACAGTTTTTCTCCTATTATTGAAGGATTCTAATATGCAGTAGCTTTTAATACTTTCTTTGGATCATGCTTGTCTTGTAGATGAGAGGAACAGGTATATTCAAGTTCAGTATAAACTGCATATGCAACAGTCTATATGAAGATTTTTTTTACATCTTCTTCCTATACAATTCGAAAATATCTACTGGACCTTATTTGTTATTTCATTATGTGAAATGTTGGCCCATTTTTTCCTTACTGTCTTTGACTGAGTTTTTGGGCTTAATAGGAAGTTTGGGTGTGGCTTTGGAAATAAGGAAGAGGAAGATGAAAAAGAAAGAACATATGATGTTCTTCGTGTTTCACTGTTGCAGTCATCACATTTGGGTTATCCCAGCCAGGATAGCTCTCGGCCCGCCCGAATACCAGAGGCTTAGTATTTCTGCATCGGTTGCTGTCATTTCAGGACTGACGTTAAGTCATCAATAGTATAAAGTAAGGCAGCTGGCACCATTACACCAGTCTTTCTTGACATGGAGCCCGAAGCAGAAGCAGTTCGCATGAGTGCCAGTACCTTAGTTTCATCTACCGAATTGAAATTGAAGTCTTCTAAAGCTAAGTACCCCATTGGGGATCCTTTTTTCTTGCACTAACCGATGTCAGAAAAAGTTAATAATTGTCTTGCCTGTGGAAAGCAAATACCACACCGAGACTTCCATTCTTACTGCGTCACTTGTTTAGGCCCAGACCACGACGTCCCCCATTGTCACTTCTGTGCTTTTTTCAACACCAGAACTATCTGTCGTTGGGCCCTTATTGTAGCTAGATATTTTTGCTTACAGTCCTCGAATTCCAATATGGCTTCGGTAAGCTGTCCAACAGCAGATCTTCCAAAAAAACTTAAAGATAAAGACAGAGAAAGACTGTACAGGTCCAAACCTACTAACGATGCTTCCATTAAGCTAGTCGTCAGTTCTCCACCCCTCATTGAGGTGCTTTTGCAGCCCCTGATGCCCGCTTCTGTGGATTCACAGGCATCTACCGAGACTCTATCAGAGTCCGGTATGCCGCAAAACTCTTCTTTGACTAAGGGTCTTGGGGTCGTTGCTCCCCTTGGATGGGTCTGGTGCTGCTGAGCAGGCACTGGCTTCCGAGGAAGTCCTTCGCACTACTAATTCTCGACACAAACCGACGTCTTCTTTCGTGACTACCGTTCTTTCAAAAACGACTGAGATTCTTAGGCCCAGGGTACAACCCACACCCAAGAAACCGATGAAACAATCTCTGGCACCTGCTTCCTTGCCTCAGTCTTAAATGCTTAAAATGGTGGAAGACCTTATCATGTTGATCAGGGGAAGCCAAGTTACCCCCTCCAAAAGGAAAAAAGATCTGTCCCCTGTAGTTTTGTCTGAACAAGAGTCAGATGACTCTGATGCATCTGAATATGAAGACATGCAACCCTTCTCTACGTATGAGGATTCTGATGCAGAGGATTCCATCCCTTCAGCCTCTCCCCCAGAGGATTTTACCATTGGCTAAACCCTTCATACCTTATGGGAGCATTTCCAATGGGAGAGTCAAGACTACCCTCAGTCTAAAAAGAGACTCAGGGTATTCTTAGATCTTCCACAGCACAGACCCTTGGCCATCCCCCCAGTCCTGGATGTTGTGGATGATGTTTTCCTGGAATACAGCTTGACTCCTGACACCCTCCGTCCTGCACCCAGAAAACCAGACAGGTACTACAGAGTCCCCGACTGACACAAATTTCTTTTTAAAAATCCTACTGCTGACCCTGAGGTAATTTTTCAAGGGCCTAAAGGGATTAAAGCAACCTCTGCTAACAATCCCACCCCCTCTGATAGGAATTTCCAAGCACTAGACAGATGGGGTAAAAAAAGTATACACCCCAGCTACTCTTGCTATCAGGGCACTAAATTGTCAGTTCCATATGCTAAAATTTCAGCAACATACCCTGAAACTCCTCAAACAAAAAAATGTCTTCCTTTCCTACTTGTGCAGAATCTAATAATACGAATACTACTGGGATACACCTCATACCACATGTTTCGGCCACAGAACACAAACCGAAACACAAAAGAAGGGGGTGTATCCATATTCATCAAGGATACATACACCTCCAGGTAAGTGGCACAGCATGATACCTCTAAGATCATCCATGTGCAACTAACATCGGGCAATCTGCAGTGTAAATTGTGGCCTGCTACAGATCACCCTCCATGACCCAGGACCACCACTCCCCCTTTCTGGAGACACTGGAAAACATGAAGGTCCTACCAAACACCCTGATATTGGGTGATTTCAATTACCCTACCATTCACTCAGAAAACTACTTGAGTACAAACTCCCAGGCCCAGCGCTTCCTGGAATTCATCAACTCAAATGCCCTGGATCAGCTGGTAAACTCCCCTACCAGAGGTGAAAACATATTGGACCTGGTCATCACAAACATGGGCAACAGGTGTTCCACACCAGAGGTCAACCCGTCACTGGTTAGATCAGACCATAAACTAATCACTCTGGATGTCCACACCCCACCACCACCCCCAAGTAAGGAAACCACAGTAAAAAACTTTTCTAAAGCAAACTTCAAAGGATAATGCTGCCCAAGATGCAGAAAGTTTTACAAATCCACTCAACTAGTTCAGAAAAAACAAATCCCAAAAGGAAAGAAATAGCCAAGGATTCAAAAGATAACCACAAAGCCTTCTTTAGCTATTTTAAGAATCTAAGTGGCAACTCACAGATATGCATTGAACTAGTGCAAAATAGCACAAAATATACTGAACCTACTGATATTGCCAACATCCTGGCAGATAGATTCAGTGCAAACTTCACCCCCCTCTCACCTCCAAAAGGGCCCACAACAATACTGGAAAAGTGTAGTGCCCCAAAAATCACAGATGCACACGTGAAAACAGCCCTTTCAAAAGCCAAAAACACAGCGTCAATGGGAACAGATGGCGTCCCAGGCTGTGTCTTGCACGAACTACAGAATGAACTAACCCCCCACCTAAACACGCTGTTCAACCTCAGGCTACGTGCCTATAGAATGGTGCACAGCAACGGTTATTCCTCTCTACAAAGGAGGGGACACAACTGACCCTGGTAACTATTGCCCCATAAGCCTGACTAGCCTGGTCTGCAAGGCTATGGAGCGCATCATCATGGAACTCATTAACAAAGACATTGGGAACCTCCAAACACTTGACCTGACCCAATTCGGCTTTGTTAAGGGCAGATCATGCCTACTAAACCTGGTTGACTTCTTCGAGACAGTCACCAAGGCCATAGACGAGGGAAAGGTGGTTCACACAGCCTACCTTGACCTCGCCAAGGCTTTCAACACCATTCCTCACTCAAGTATTACAGAAAAACTCACCAGCCGGAACATAAACTCCTACGTCATGAGATGGGTCTCCAACTGGCTTACAGACAGAACTCACACAGTAAGAATAGCAGGCTCCAGGTCCGACTCTAAACCAGTCATAAGTGGTGTCCCGCAAGGCTCGGTCCTGGGACCCCTACTCTTCAGCATATACTTCTCATAAGTACAGGCAAACACAGGGGGACTATGGCTAACCAAGTTCGCTGATGACTGGAAACTGGGAGTCATAATTGACTCTCCGGCTGACACGGACATCCTCCAAAAGGGCCTTACTGAGTTGGACACCTGATGTCAAAGTCATGGCCTCAAGCTAAATGCCAAAAAATGCATAGTCATCCCATTTGGGAAAAACAAAACACCCACAAATTACCACATAGGTGGCAGCTCCCTTAATACAGAAGAGGTAATAAGAGATCTGGAGACCCAGGTAGATAGTAATCTCTCCTTTGACAATCATATTGCCAAAGTAGTTAGGACATCCTTCTATGTGACCCATCTAATTACTAAAGAGTTCACATCTAGAAATAAAGAGGTTATAGTGCCCCTCTACTCGTCACTCATTAGACCCATCATAGAGTACAATGCCCCATTTGGGATGTACCTCACAAGACTCTTCCAACAGCTGGAAAGACGCCAAAAGTACCTCACCAAGAGAATTACTGGCCTCAAACATATGCCCTATGTAGCCTGACTGAAAAAACTCCAGCTGTACTCAGTGACATATCGCTTACTCAGAGGTGATCTCTGCCTGACTTACAAAGCCATGTCCAACTCAAAATTGATGGACATACTCCACCTAAAGAAATCCAAGTCACTGCGAGCCATGCGCTCTAGTAAGCTAAACCTTGCCATAACAATAAATAGAACATGCTGGAGGTATAGATTCTTGTCACAGAGACTCCCCATGCTTTGGAACAAAATTCCAAATTACATCAGGCAGAGCCCCTCACTAACACTCTTCAAGAGAAACCTTGACGAGTGGATAGGTCTTAAAAAAGATGAAAGAAAAAGCAAAATCTATGCAGACAGTTAAGGATTTCATACAGGTCCAGCCACCCAGGTTCAGCAGGCATTGTCTCACCAAGCACTGGTCCTTTCCTGCTCCCACTAAGCCAGTCCAGCCCAGGCCCTGAGGAACCAGACCCCCCAGACAGCAGCCACAGCGAATGCAGAGATCTAAGCAGTAGACTACCTCTACTTCAAAACCAGGGAGTTCTAAGCCACCCCCTTATGGTAAGAACTCACAATGGCTCACCTCCCCCACCCCCTCCCTCTGCCCACCTTCACTTACCCCTAGAAGGAAAACTCTCCTTTCATGCAAGCACCTGAGCCACTATTACCAATGACCACTGGGTTCTCAACATAGTTTCTCAGGGATACAAATTTTCCTTCCACACCTTTCCAACCCCAAAATGGTTCCCAGATCTATCTCCAAACCAGTGGGCAGAGGCTCAAAAGCAAATCCTTTCCCTGCTTTCTATGAGGTCAGTATAGCACGTTCCTTCAGAACAGATAGGCCAAGGTTTCTACTCCAGACTTTTTCTGGTGCCCAGAAAAAAGGGCACCTGGTGCCCCACCCTTGATCTATCCATTCTAAACACCTTCCTGGTGATCCCAAAATTCAAAATGCTCACCCTCCAGCAGCTGCTACCCATGCTCTCCAAGGATGCTTGGCTAGCCACCCTAGATCTAAAAGAGGCCTACCACACCATTCCTATCAGGGAATCATGCAGGAAATATCTCAGTTTCAGGGCAGGATCACAACACTTTCAGTTCTCTGTGCTTCCCTTTGGCTTAACTACTGCTCCCAGAGTTTTCACAAAATGTCTGGCTCCGGCCATTGCCTTCTGCAGACAAAGAAATATCCAGGTTTACCCATACTTAGATAACTGCTTTATTCAGGCAGACAGCCAGGAAAAGCTGCTCAAGCACCTAGCCTTTGTAAAGACCCTACTAACCTCCCTAGGGTACACAATCAACAAAAAGAAATCCAAACAGGTGCCCACCCAAAGGATTATCTTCCTGGGAGCAAGCCTGGACACAGCATCCCAGATGGCATTCCTTACACCAAAAAAAAAAACCAAGTTTTCCTGATAGCCTACTTCTCTCAACTAGCCACCAGACCCCAGTTATCTGCAAGGAAGATCCTGCATGCTGTGGCATTCATGGCATCTTGCATACTACTCATTCCATATGCCAGGCTGCATATGCGGAAACTTCAATGGTACCTAAAAAGCCTTTGGTGTCAACACTCTCAAAACCTGCAGACTCTTACACCTATAATTCCTTGCCTCAGAAAAGATTTTCTTTGGTGGGCAACAGCTTGCTTCTACAACAAGGGGCTACCTTTCTCACCACCCCCTGCCATCCAGACCTTCACCACAGATGCATCAGACTATGCTTGGGGTGCACACTTGGATGGCAGGTGCATACAGGGCCAATGGAGCCCGCAGCAAATCCCTCTGCACATCACCCAAAGAGAACTGATTGCTGTCCAGCACGCCTTGATAATTTTCAAGCCCCTTCTCTCCCCAGGGGCTCTCCTGATCAAAATAGACAACCCCACTGTGATGTGGTATATTAACTAGCAGGGAGGGACTCACTCCTACCCACTATGCAGGCTGGCCATGACCCTTTGGCACACAGCCTCTGTCATGCAACTGCAACTGTAAGCACAATTTCTATCAGGTTCTCTCAACTCTCTGACAGACCAATTAAGCATAAATCTTCTGGACCCACACAAGTCGCAGCTCAACAGAAGAACCTTCACCCTAATAGCTCTCTTTGCCTGGCAACCTCTTTGCTTCCCACATCAACCATCAGCTCAGCAAATTCTGCACCAGGAGGCATCACTGCATGGCTTGGAAAGTAGATGCCCTGTCCTTCACCTGGGTCAATCTGTCAGTCTATGCCTTTCCTCCACTACCTCTCATCCCCAGGGTGCTGCTCAAAATAAAGGAGGAAAAACCAAGGACAATTCTTATAGCTCCAGACTGGCCTCACCAGCACTGATAGCTCTTGCTGTGCAGCCTGTCCCCACTGCCACCTAGGCATCTTCCTCAGATTCCAAACCTCCTGACCCACAGGGAAGGGAAATTCATGCATTCCCAATTGCAGACACTCAATTTGGCAGCTTAGCTTATACATTAACCCCGGATCAATCTGTCAACCTCAGTAAACAGGTTCTAGATGGCATACGTGAGGCTAGATGCCCTAGCACTAGAAAGTCTTATGCTGACAAATGGAAAAGGTTCTGCACCTGGATCCAGGCTATGGGAGCCAATACGGCACAGCCCTCCCTCTCTCATCCTGCATTACTCAGCTGACCTACTACACAGTGGCTTCTCTTTCTCCTCTATAAAAATTCATGCCTCTGTTATCGCTGCTCATTTTCCCACTGAGCAGTCCCTTTTCTCACACCCTTTGATCAAACAGTTCCTAAGAAGGGTTAGCAACTTGAGGCCACCCAGAAGAGTACCAACCCCGGCTTGGAACTTTAACTTTGTGTTGGAAAAGCTCACCCTGCCCCCTTTCAAACCAGCTTCTTCTGCAGAGCTAAAATTTTCTCCTGGAAGACAGCCTTTCTTCTGACAATCACTTCGGCCAGAAGAGTCTCGGAGCTGCAAGCGCTCATGGCTGTGGAACCCTTCATCATCTTCCATGTTGACAGGGTATCCCTCAGAACTAACCCATCCTTCATGCCCAAGGTGGTGTCCAGTGTGGCTCTGAACCAATCCATTCATTTGCCCACCTTTTTTCCTAATTCCCAGAACAAGGAGGAAAGGATCCTGCACTCTCTAGATGTGCACAGGCAGCTCAGATTCTATCTAAACAGGGCTAAATCCTTCAGAAAGTCTGATCAATTACTGGTTAGCTTTGCTACAGTAGCAGAAGGCAAAGCCATGTCCAAACAAACCATTTCAAAATAGATAGAACACTGCATCCATTTCTGCTACAAACAACATAGAAAGCCTCCCCCCAAGGGGGTCAGGACTCACTCCACAAGAGCAGCTTCCACCTCTGCAGCTTTCCTCAGAGGAGTCCCCACCAGGGACATCCTGGAAGCTGCCACCTGGACATCTGTTCACACTTTTAACAGACATTACCACCTGCCTCTCTTCTCCAAATCCAGGGCAGGGTTTACCTCTGCAGTCTTGCAGGGCATCCTAGCCAGCCCCTAGTTTCCTTGACTGTCTCCACCCATTTCCTCAGCTTTGGGAATCAACCCAAATGTGATGACTGCAACAGTGAAACACAAAGAACATATTACTGTTGTGTACACTTACTATAAAGAGTATATAAGAGAAGAGCCTCGAACTTCAACAAGATTTACACCATTTGATAGACAACTTGGTAAGTATCTCCAAAGCTTACAGTAGATAGCAAAGAAGACTTAAGAAGAGGAAATAACCCCATTTAAAGTATGACAGCACAATTTACAGACTTACAAGGCAGGTTAAAAAAACTGTTATTGCAATAATTAAGGAGCGTATGCAAAGGGCATAAGAGATGCAGTGGAGGGTACATAGTAATAAAGCAAGGTTTAGTGAGCTTAAAAGAGGGAACAAAGTGTCAATATTAATTCCGTCTCCTGAAAATATATTCTAGGGAGATGGCAAGGACCTTTTGAACTGGTAGACAAAATGAGCAAAGTGAACTACAAAATAGGGCAAGCTTTAAAGAAGTTGCCAGAGTATGCATACCATATAATGTGTTAAAATATTGGAGGGGTAATGAAGCTTTTGTAGTCATTCCAGGCGCTGACTTAGACACCAAAGGTATAGTATCAGGAACACTATCCTTTATATTCATATAAACAAAGGTCTGTCTACAGTCATAAAACAAGACATTTATACATTTTTATTGAGAAATAATGAGTGTTTTTTTCCCCGATCTGTGTGGAAGAACCAATTTAGTATACCATTATATTGACACACGCTAAGGGAGACTGTAAACCTAAAACCTAAAAACTTATAGAACACTGGAATCACAAAGAAAAGGAAGAAGTGAGATCAATTTAAGGGAAAATGTAAACCTAAAACCTAGAATTCTGTAGGACATTGGAGTTACAAAGAGAAGGAAGAAGTCAAAGAAATGTGTAAACCAGGAATTATTATTGAGGACTCCCAAAATAAATTGAACGGTCTGATTGTGGTGCTCTGTAAACCAGATGGTTCCATAGGATTTTATAATGATTTTCACAAACTGAATTAGTTCAGAGATAGGCTAGGGAAAGCAAGGAATTTTGACCTCCATAGATTTAATAAATTCATACTGGCCGACTCATCTTAAGTCTGAGGCCAAAGAGAAAACAACATTCTCCACCCCTAAAGGTGGTATTCAATATACTGTCTTACCCGTTTGACTTCCCAGACCACATGTCACTTTTCAAAGTTCTGAAACCTCATGTCAGGTACTCAGCTGATACCGCAATGACATGGTAATTTATTCAGAAGATTATGAGTAACATTTTTCCAAAGTGCTAACTGTACTGGATGTTAAAACAGGCAGGACTTACAATTAATGATGACAAATGTAAGTTTTGTATATTAGAAGCCTGAAGCTTAGGGCATGTGATTGGGTGAAGGTAATTGGAACCCAAATATACACATAAAGAAACAGTGAAGAACTGGTCCTATACCAAGTACTAAATTATCTATGAAAGTATTTCTAAGATTAGCAGACTACTATACAAAGTTTGTACTCACCTTTGTGATCATAGCCTAACATCTGACAGATCTTACAAAAGGTAAGCTACCTATCCAGATAAAGTGGACTGTAGACATGCTGAGGTTTTGAACTGACTGAAAATGGCATTATTTTTAGAAGCAGTCTTAGTTCTCCCATATTTTATAAAAACATTTGCTGTACACCAGTGGCATAGCTGGGGGGCGATAAGGGCGGCCTGCTGCAGGTGGCACTTTTGGGACTGCCACATAACTGCTTTTAAGGATGGGCTGTCATGTGTAAGAGTTTTTAAAAAAGAAAAACTTCTTTGTGGGAGTTTTTTAAGAATGGTTTCATAGCTGGGCACCCACGTTCACGTCTGTGCATGTGTTGTCACACAGACATGCCCGCACAGTTTTAAATTCTGTACAAGGAATCGCTGCTGCTTTTTGCTACCTTCTTGCTGCTTCACCATTCACCAAATAAGGGGAGTGTTTTCATTTTGCTGCTTCTTTACCAATGTGTGTGATGGAATTTTGCTGCTTCACCAAGTAAGGGGAGTGTGAATTCTGAATTGTGCTTCACCAGTGTGTGTGCGTTTGTGTGATTTACCAATGTGTGTGTGGCAGAATTTTCCTGCTTCACCATTTAAGGGGAGTGTAAATTTTGAATTGTGCTTCACTGGTGTGTGTGTGTGTGTGTGTGTGTGTGTGTGTGTGTGTGTGTGTGTGTGTGTGTGTGTGTGTGTGTGTGTGTGTGTGTGTGTGTGTGTAATGCCCCAGTTATGTATACCTGGTGGTTAGTGTTACTCAGGCTCAAAACCACCTTAGGTACCTGAAACAAGAGCCTGAATTCTGTACCCATACCACCACTTGCAATTCAAGGTGTTGGATCCATAGCTCTTAACTGTCCAGATTTTCACAGAATGTTTGGCTCATACTTTTGGTCCGTTCCTCTTAAAATTTGTGGTTTTCTGGTAAATTCAGGTAATGCAAGGTAACACAAAATATTTTATTCTTGCAACCTTCTAACATTATACAAGCAATATTCAAAATGCCTCCCTGCTTTTGAGCCTTTTTCCACCCAATAAATTTGGCATTTTCCAGATTTCTTGTGCTGCAAAGTTGAGATATAGTTGAGCGTCAAGTGGATTTTAGAAGGAGCTGAGACCTTCAGTTGAAGAGAAGTTTAGTGCTGCTTATGCCAAGTCTGCATTGTTAGTAGCACAACTGCTAGTATATTTGCTTTTGATGCAGAAGACTGTGGGTTCTACTCTCACAATATGTAGATGGCTTGCTGATACTGTACTGTGTCGTGCTTTTAAGGGGATGGATGCTGCATTCCTGAGAATGTCCTCCTTTGGAGGAAATACCTAGTAACTATAAACCTGTTATCAGTTTGCCATCCATTCCCTATTGCAAATTTACTAGCTTATCATTTTTTTAATGTGACAGGCAATTTATTCTTCAAGGGCAACAGGCACTTTATTTGTAAATGGAACAATGAAATATAAAGTTGTTTGCTAGCAGCAACCTCTTCATTAGTTACAGATCTCTTTAATTTGGAATTATTTAGATGACTTTTAGTTCTTCAGAGATTGTGTATGTTTACTGATATTGGTGGATTTTAATAACAGAAGTTTGAGTAGACTATTATGATGGAAATATTCTGAATTGGGCAGTTTTGTCATTGGTTCATACATTTTCATTGCTTACTGGAAAAATGTCCAAAACAAATTTAAAAACTCTCTAACAAGTGTGCTGTATTATACAAGGAATATAATTTAATACAATCAAGAAGGTGAATCAAAGAACACATGTATGTTTGCATGGCCCTAAATGTGTGTGTGCAAGAGGTCCATGATTTGAAAACAGCCAAAAAGTAAACTTTAATCGCTACTGTCCAGATGCAATTCCTTTGAATGCGGGTTTCAATGCTGTTTCAAGGAATGTGAGTTTCAAGGAAAGAGAAGTTTTAATGCTCAAACTGTTTTCATCGTGAGACTGTATTGCTTTGTTTAGCAGATGTCTGTCAGTGTTTGTGCTATAAAATGTAAAATAAAAGTTTTAAATGAAATTGAAATAATAATAGTAGAAGTAAGTATAAAGCAGTATGCACATTACAGTGTTTATAGTAAATGGGGAGAAATTGCCAAGTAATGGGACACTGGAAGGGCTGCAGGGGGAGGGAGGCTGTGCATGGGTGCCCCATTTGACAATGATTTTGTGAAGGGGAGGCAAGGCAAACTCAAAGAAAGTTCCAGGTGGCACAAACTCTAGCTATGCCGCTGCTGCGCACACTAATAATTTTGAAGTAATGTTAGAAGATGTGTTGTGACAGAAAGTAGGTAGAAAGGAACACTCAATTTGTCACTAAGCAGAAAGTTAGGTAATGCTGAGATGAGATGCTCTGCCATAACAGTAGAAATGTTTTGTTATTAAGTGGCACTATCTTCCCTAAAGTATTACCCATTAGAAAGCAGCATCACCCTGGAAACTGATTTTGCACCCTGTAGTGGATATAGAAACAATGGAATGTAAGGGCCAAGTTAACTGGGTGGGACTTTTCATTACAAGGCACTTCATTTCTCCATCAGACATAGACTTGATACAAGTCTATTGAATGCAAATGGTTTATTCCAGTCTTAATCCATCTCAGCCAATACAGAGCCATGCATTCCACACTGGAATGGGGGTTAAGATGCTAAGAATGCTGTTTAAAATATGTGTGTGTGTGTGTGTGTGTGTGTGTGTGTGTGTGTGTGTGTGTGTGTGTGTGTGTGTGTGTGTGTGTGCGTGTGTGTGTGTGTGTGTGTGTGTGTGTGTGTGTGTGTGTGTGTGTGTATATATATATATATATATATATATATATATATATATATATATATATATATATATATATATACTCACGCCATCTAGTAAGGTATGAACTTAATGGTGGTGCATTTAGACTAGATATTAGAATGCAGTCGCAAAGTTTAATCTGAATCACCTGCTGAAGTGTTAATAAAAACAAGGCCTATATCTCAAAAAGGCAGAGATATTTCTTATAAAGGGATTTTTCAAATCCAGGAATGGAGAATCTTGGGTAAAATCTAACCAGAACAAGCTGTAAAGTACCCGGAGCTTAACTGTCTACCTGAGGATTTACCAATGGAATACCAGGAGTCTACCCGGGATTCACCTGTGGAGTAGTAGAAGCCTAACTGTCGATTTACTTTGCAGTACCAGAACCCACCTGTGGATTTACTAGTGAAGTGCCAGGAGTCTACCTGTGGATTTATCTGTGGAATACCAGGAGTCTACCTGTGGAGTACCAGAAGCCTACCTGTGGATTTACCTGCAGAGTAGCAGGAGTCTACCTGTGGATTTACCTGTGGAGTAATATGAGTTGCCTCTGGATTTGCCTGTGGAGTACCAGGAGTCTACCTGTGGATTTACCTTTGGAGTACCAGAAATCTAATCATGAAGAAGCTCTAGGAACCTAATTCTGCATGTGTAAGGCTGCTTCACCAAAGCTGCCATTAATGAGAACTATAAGAAATCTTGACATTTTACTAAGTGTCTATAAAGCTGGACTGACAAGCGCAGAACTAGAATATAAGTAAAAAGTGTGCTTTTCGTTTTCCATAAAGTGAATTTTATTTTAAGATTCTGCACGGTAATTAGACTGTATGTGACTTAATGCAACATTAATAAAAAATACCCTTTGGATACAGTAAAGGAAGTGGCAGCCATTTCATAACTGTTCCACCTATTTAAGATCTCATAAAAAGTCAGTGTTTAATTTTAATACTAGCAATGGATTTGCATCATTAAATTAATTCCATTGCAGCGAAGCTTTATACTGCAGATAATCAAAAACAAGGATTTTTATTGTTGTAGCCAAGTATTCAGACCAGTTATGGAACAGCTGCAATCCTTTGTCTTCAGGAATGACACACACATTTATATTAAAAGCATGTGCTAACGTAGGCGATTTGCCATCTTGGTCAAAGCCTTTGATGTAATTAACCAAAAAGTGGATTAAAACATTAACTATTATGAGAATGCCTGAATGATTGCTTTGTTAAACTGGTTAGTCGGTGACGCAGTAAGAAGGCAGAAGATGAGAAAACTGGAAAATTGTTGCAGTATGAGAAACATTATAGATTAGTCTGTTTGGCTGCACATACAAATGTTTGTTACTTTTACAAATATATTATGATGAGAAATTAATTGTATTATTTAACTTTTTTGTTTTGATCAAATTCTTTGCTCTGGACTAATCTGAGGATGACAACCACTAAAAACTTTTCTTCTAGCATTAATAAGTATTTTGGTATAAATAATATTTAAAAAAAATTAAGAAACATTTTTTCCCTAAGGGGCAAATTCCATGAAAAATTTTATTTCACATTATTAATATATGAACATTTTACTATTTTCGAAATTCATCATTTAAGGTTCCCATAGTCAATCTCTAATCACTTCATTAACTATTTTGAGTCCATGGCTTCTTAGCCTTTCACAAAACTAACAAGCTATGTGAAAAAGTACTTATACTCTCTGTTTCGGCTTGGGCTCTTAATTCTTTTTATATACTCTCTATGGTCTGCATACATTTTCTATTTTCTGTATAATTTTCCGGATGTTATAGATTTTAGATGTACACAGTTCTGTTTATGCTGACATTTTTACAATAACTGATCATCAAGCATTGTTGTTTATTTCATCATTTATCTTTAAAACAATAACAATATTTAAAATAAACACATCATCATTTGCATAATCCAGGCAATTAATGAGTTGTTATTTCTTGCTGTTTACTCACCCTCCTGCTGAAACTTCAGGAAATGCGAGTAATACCATCAATATATGTCATGTGCAAATGTTTATGCTCTTTAAAAGCAGAATAATTCCAAATAACTAGAAAAAGCAGGACACTCTTTCATGAAAGCCTCATCTTAAACTTGTAAAGGATGAATAACTTTGGAAACCTGATAATGGTATTGTAAACAGACCTCAGCAGCAGACACGCATCACAGATTATCTCATTTCAAATTTTCATCTCATGTTCATGTGCATCACATTAATTCATTTGTTAATTCAATTACCCAGTTAAACCGATGCAGGGTCATAAGGCACCCATAACCTATCCCAGCATTCACTGGGCAGAAGTTACATATGCATGTTATTGCTAAATATTCAGCCAGGTCAAGATAGCAGCACAGACTTTTGTATTAAACTGATGATGTTGAATGAAAATGGGTTCTCTCTGATTTGAACTGTAAACAAAATGGCACACACACCATACATTTTGTTTATTCCCCAAGCATTTCATTTCAGTCACAGAACATCAAATATTTTCAAAATAGGCACAACTACAATTACAAATATTGTCTGTTAGACACGCTTTACTTAATGATTGTATAATACATGCTTGTATCATGTATAGACACCCTCTCATATTTGTGGGGTCTATATTACATATCCGAACGCTTAAATGTTCGAATCGCTAAAGATCGACCTTTAGCGATCGAACATTTAAATGTTCGACTATGAATAAAAATTAAAAAAAAAAAAAAAACAAAAGGAAAAAAAATAAAGAGTGTAAGCAGGGGAGCAAGCCCCCCTGCAGTCCCCACACGCCCCGCTACTTAAATATACCAACTCCAAGTCATGCTACAGTGTAGGAAGTGGGAAATTTCCCATTTCCGCACTGCAGCACACTGAAGTGCGATCTCGGAGTTGGTATATTTAAGTAGCGGGGGGGCACAGGGGGGCTTGCCCCCCCTGCTTAAACCCTTTTCTTTTCTTTTTTTAAATATTATTTTGTTACATATTCGAACAATTGAATGTTCGATCGCTAAAGGTCGATCTTTAGCAATTCAAACATTTAAGCATTCGGATATGTAATATAGACCCTAGTTGTGTGCTTGCTCACGCATGCTCATGCGTGCACACACACACACACACACACACACACACACACACACACACACACACACACACACACACACACACACCTATAGTCATAGAAGGACAAATTTCATCTGTCATTATAAAAAGTGGCCAAGCATTTATTCTATTCCTAAGTATAAATGTGGACATTTATATTTCAACACCTTGGACAGTAATAAACTAATTGTTAAATTTCAATAGAGGAGCTACTATGGTGACAATTTTTTTGAGACAAAAACATAACATTTAATTAAATTGTATTAACATCCTAGAAACTTGAGTACAATATTAAAAAATGTTACTGTATAAAAGACAGGCAGTGTAAGTAAACAGCTTCTAAACAACCTAACCCAGTTAAAAAAACCACAGAAACCATGACTGCAGTAACTTTCCCCAAAGCCAAATGAAACAAATTCTATATGGGTCTAGGTCAATGGGCCATGTACAAGATTGGTGAATCTCATTACTGACTGAAACAAGGCAGCCAAAGTCAAAAATGTATTATGGTCTTCTTTGACGGACAAACCCCATACTCCCACACAAGATTTTGTGCCCCCATACCAAACTGCTTAATATAATCAATTTCAAGCCCACTCATCCTTGGGAAATAAAGGTGAAAACCCTTATTATGGCTGCCATTATTTTTTGCTTGCTAAGCAGTGCTTCTGCTGTTTAGCAACTGTAAAATATATTTTTAAAAACAAGAAAACTAAAAAAACAAAAGTGCGTATTTGTTTATGACAGTGTGTATGACTGTATGTGTGCATGTGAGTGAAAGCAAGATCAATCAAGCTGTTATTTTATACTCTGTAAGCAGCACTTTTGCTGTTTAGTGAACATAAAAACTAAGTATAACAGAAAAAAGTGTGGTGTGTGTGTGTGTGTGTGTGTGTGTGTGTGTGTGTGTGTGTGTGTGTGTGTGTGTGTGTGTGTTTATGTGCATGTATGTTTCTATTTGTGGGTTTGTTTCTGTCTGTGAATGTGTGTTTGTGTGCATGAAAGTGTGGTGTGTGTGAGTCAGAGAGAGTGAAGAGTGAGAGCGATCGAGCAACAGCAGCATTGATGAGCTTTACGTACATCTCACCTTTTAGATCCAGTTAACTGGATACAACCTAAAATAAAGGGGGAACAAATGCTCAAAACCAAGGGCACTTGAAACATAGGGTTAGGGTGAGGGAGCTCCCCCTCTGCCCACACTTTTACAGCTGCAGACCATCTTGTCACTTGGGGAAAAGAACTAAAAATTAATGGTTAGCCTGGTCCAGCACTAAGCAGCATAGGCAAGTACCTAGGACCCCATGGCAGGCCATGAGGCTTCAACAAAAAAAAAAAAAACTCCATGGTGGCAGCGTCAGCATTTCCTTTAAGGAGGACCCATGTGTGCATCTCACACCAACATGTATTTTAAACACAGTGCGCACTTACATGTTTGCAGAACTGTATTTCAAGTACAGCTTTTAAGGAGTTATGCTGCCCCTCAAGTGGTTTTGCTGATCATTGCTGCCAGAGATGTTTCCATGTAAGGAGAGTTTTCTTGTTGCTCGAGTGTTTTTTGCTGGGATTCTTGCTGAAATCATCAGTCATCATGTTTGTTGTTGCCTGTTTTAGGTACAGTTTTTAAGGAGAGAAGAGTTTTCTGCTCACATATGCTTTTGCTGGTGGGTGGTTGTGCTCACATATGCTTTTGCTGGTGGGTGGGTGTGTGCTCATATATGATTTTTGCTGGCGGGTGTGTGCTCACATATGCTTTTGCTGGTGGGTGGGTGTGTGCTCATATATGCTTTTGCTGGCGGGTGTGTGCTCACATATGGTGTGTGTGTGTGTGTGTGTGTGTGTGTGTGTGTGTGTGTGTGTGTGTGTGTGTGTGTGTGTGTGTGTGTATAAAATGCCCCAGTTAGGTATTTAGGTGGTTAGTGTTACTCAGGCTCAGTCCCTGTACCTTAGGTACAAGGAACAAGAGCCTGAAGTCTCTACCCATACCACCACTTGTGATTCAAGGAGTTGATTCCATAGCCAAATAAATAGGTAAAATGTTTAAATATTGCTCTTACAAACTTAGAAAGTTGATAGAATAATAGCTTTTGCAATGGCATAAATTTTCTGAAGGGTATGGAGTCTGAAACTCATATATCTGTCATTATTTTCTAACCTCAATCATTAATTATTTGCCATTCATTTGACAGAAAACAACAGTTTTATGAAAAATGGACCAAAACATGAGACAAAAATCTGGACATTCTGTAAAAATCTGTACTGTTGAGAGGTATGACTGAGCTTCAGGGGAGGAGAAGTTTAGTGCTGTTTATGCCAAGTCTGTTTGCATTGTTAGTAGCACAACAGGTAGTATACTTGCTTTTGATGCAGAAGGCTGTGGGTTCTACTCCCACAGTATGCAGGTGGATCACTGATAATATACTGTGTTGTACTTTAAAGGGTGTGGATGTTGCAGTTCTGTGAATGTTCTCCTTTGGATGAGTTACCTAGTAACTATGAACCTGTTATCAGTTTTCTATCCATTCCCTATTGCAATATTACTAGCGTATCATTTTTTTAATGTAACATAAGAAATTTTTTTCTCAAGGGCAAGAGGCACTTTATTTGTAGATGAAGCAATGAAATATAAAGCTGTTTGCTATTAGCAAACTCTTCATTAGTTGCAGATCCCTTTATTGTGGAATTATTTAGACGACTTTTACTTCTGCAGAGATTTTACATATTTACTGATACTGGTGAATTGTAATGACAGAGGTTTGAGTGGCCTTTTATGGTTGGAATTTTCTGAAATTGGTAGTTTTGTCATTACTGGTTCATAAATTTTGTTTTATTGCTTACTAGAAGACTGTTCAAAACTACAAATTTAAAACACATTCTAACAAGTGGTGCTGTATTATACAAGGAATATAATTTAATACAATCAGGAATGTGAATCAAAGAACATATACATGTATGCAAGGCCCTAAAAATGTGTAAGGAGCCTATGGTTTGAAAACAGCCCAGAGGTATGCTTAGTCCTCCACACTGGCCAGATGCAAAATAAATGTGGGTTTTCATGCCATTTCGACGAATGTGAGTTTCAAGACCAGAGAAGTTTACTGCTCATGCTACATCTGTTTTCATTGCAGGACTGTATTGTTTGTTTAGCAAATGGTTCAGTGTTTGTGCTATTTTACTTTGATTTCTGTAATCATTGTAAAAGTAAATAAGAAAAGAGTATACACGCTGACAGATTTGAACAGTCTTTATGGTAAATGAGGAGAAATAGCCAAGTAATTGAACACTGAAGTGGCTGGAGAGGGGGCTGCTGCTGGAGCAGTAGGGGGTTGCTGAAGGAGGAGCTGTATTGTTATTTACTATAAATGATCAGAAGTTGGAATGAAACAATGATGTGTCAGTTGTAAAAAAATAAGCACTTTCATTCTGTGTTTGACAATAACGGAAAGAAAGTGCTTATTTTTTTTACAACTGACACTTCATTGTTTCATTCAAACGTCTGATAGTTTATGGTTTCACTGTTATTTAATAATTAATAACATTCATATTATTGAACATGTCAGTGCAGTTCTGTGGATTGTGGAACTCAAGTGAAGTGGCAGCAGCCCACCCAGGTGCATTCTGGGCAGCCATTTATGAAGTAACAACAGTAAAAACAATGATGATGATAAAATAAGACAACGCAGGCAAGAAACTGGAGTAACTTTGCTGTTACTGTGTTTTCAGAAGTTAATACAGTTTCTTCCTTGCCCTAACTCATTTTTTTCATTAATGCAAGTTGGCCCCAGTTTTGTTAGATTTTTAGTCATGCCAGAAACAATTTATTTAAAAGAACAATAAAAAAATAACGTGTGATTTTTATTGTGCTTATAAAAAGATATTAAAGCTTCCTGCAGACTTTAAGCCTTCAGTTAGGTGATTTATTATTATTGTTATTTTTCAAGTTGCCCAGTTTTTGTTGTACTTTTTTATTTAATTGAACAAATAAAAAAATGCAGCAAGTCGAGCTTGAACGTGGTAACCAGATTTTGCTCACAGTTCGTATTTAAACTTCAGAACCTCACAGCTCAATGAATAAAGCCAAAAACTTAATGGGTCGGGATAAAGATCAAAGGTCCAGAATCAGGGATAGATTTTAAATATAACATTGTTCTTATATGCTTTGTTGCTATAATAAGCGGTTTTGCACTAGCCTGCTTTCTTCTGAAGGATATGAAGTGCAGAAGTCTGAAACTCAAGTGTCTATCATTATTTAAGTTTTGCAATCCTCATAAATTTGCCATAAAATCACACATATGAGGAACAGACCAAAAATATGACACGAAATTAGAGACAAACATATGCTCTGATCTCTCAACCTCTTAGGGCAAGAATCTGGAGAAAGTGTGAAAGTATCGAAATCATGGGTACATTTTAAGCTTTACTCTTGTCACCAAAATGATGGATGAAGGTAAAACAGTTTACACCACATTACCTTGACCTGGCCAAGCCTTCTGATGCAATCCTCTCCTCAGGTGCTGTACAAAAGATGAATAATCTAAGAGCAAACACTTACATCACCAGCTGGTTTGCCAACTTGCTCACAAGGATGCAGGAGATCAAAATTAGGGAAGAGACCAGTCACCAATGGAGTCCTCCAGGGTTCAGTGGTGAGCCTTTTTATATTTGGCATATACATCTCAAACGTAAAAGGAAATACTAAAGGGCTTTGGCTGACTAAGTTTGAGATAACTGCAAGCTAGGAGCTGTTACTGATTCCCCAAATGACCTAACCATCATGCAGGAAGGTTTGTCCCAAACAATAACTGGTGTCAGAATCATGAATTGAAACAACACAAAAATACATTATCGTACCCTTTGGAGAATCATCTACTCCAGGGAACTGTCAAATTGACAATACCCCCTGAGAACTGACCCAGTTGTTTGGCATTTTAGAACTTGTGTGTACAGTGACCTAAATTTTGACCAACATTTGCCCAGAGTCATAAAAAAGTCTTTCTATATTGCACAGCTTATAAATAAATTGATTCTGACTAGATCTAGAGATCTTATTGTCCCCCTTTACAAAGCCTTCACTAGGTCAATCATTTTGTATAATCCCCACTTTGGCATGTATCTGTCCAGACCCATGCAACAATTGGAATACCCACAGAGATAAGTTATTAAAAGGATACACGTCCTAAATAATAGGTCTTGCATGGACCACCTCAAAGATTTATCACTATACTCAGTATCCTACAGAGTGCTTAGAGGTGACATGTCTGGCATACAAGGCATCCTCTGACCTAATACTGATGGACCTACTGAACATCAGCAAGTCAAATGGGCATCAGAAATACTCAGTCCAGGTATCTAAACTGAATGTTGTGGAGAGATGTATATATATATATATATATATATATATATATATATATATATATATATATCACAGAGGCTACCACTGTTCTAGAACAGACTATTCATTCAAGTAAAACAAAGCTCATCCCTGTCCATATTCAAATGCAACTTATAGGTTCATAGGTTGGTTCTAGGCTATCGGCCCTAGGGCCTATACAAGTCTAGCCATAACAATTCCCTGGATATTTCTTCCCATAGTATTTACTTCTTTGGACCCCTGTCTAGCAGGGCAACTGACATGATCCCCAGGGTGAATTTCCTATCTCCCATCCAATCATCAAGGTTCCTTTTGAAGAGGACCAAGGAGGTGCTCTGCTTGACATGTATGGGCAGTCTATTCCAGAGTATGGGGAGTCTCTGGGTCAGGAACCTATCCCTCCAGCATGTTTTGTTCATTGTGATGACAAAGTTTAGATCCCTGGAGCATGTGGCTCTGAGGGATTGGGATTTCTTTAAGTGGAGCATGTCCAACAGCTCAGGGTTTGACATGGCCTTGTATGTTAAGCAGAGATCGCCTCTGAGTAGACAATATGCCACAGAGTATAGCTGGAGGTTTTTTAGACGGTCAGCATATGGCATCTGCTTTAGGCCTGTGATTCTTTTAGTGAGGTATTTCTGTGGCCTTTCCAGCTGTTGCAAATGTCTTGTGAGGTACATACCAAATGGGGCATTATACTCTATAATGGGTCTAATGAGGGATGAGTACAGTGGGACAATGACTTCCTTTTTTCTGGATGAAAAGCCCTTAGTAATGAGGTGTGCCACATAGAAGGATTTCCTGATTGTTGTGGTGATGTGGTTATCGAAAGTGAGACCACTGTCCACCTGTGTCCCTAAGTCCCTCATCACACTTTCGATGTTTAGTGTACTGCCACCTATGTGGTAATTCATGGGTACATGTTTTTTTCCAAAAGGGGATAACTATACATTTCTTGGCATTAAGCTTGAGCCCATGGCTCTGGCAACAGGTATCTGTTTCTGTAAGGCCCTTTTGTAGAATATCCACATCATTTGGGGATTCAATAATGGCTCCCAGTTTGCAGTCATCTGCAAACTTTGTTAATCAGAGTCCCTTAGTGTTGGCCTGTACTTCAGAGAAGTAGATGCCAAACAAAAGTGGTCCCAGGACTGAACCCTGAGGTACTCCACTTTCACTTGTCTGGAGCTGGATTTGAAGTCGGCTACTTTTACAGTCTGGGTTCTGTCAGTAAGCCAGCTGGCAACCCATCAAGTGATGTAGGGATTTATGCCCAGCTTAGTAAGTTTATCTATGATTCCAGAGTGGGGGAAGGTGTCGAAGGCCTTGGCAAGGTCCAGATAGGCTGTGTCGACTGCCTTACCCTCGTCCACAGCTCTGGAGACTGATTCAAAGAAGTCAATCAAGTTCAGGAGACAAGATCGGCCCTTCACAAACCCAAACTGGGTGGGGTCCAGTGTTTGAAGGTTGCCAATGTCTTTGTTTATAAGTTCCATGATAATGCGCTCCATGCCCTTGCAGATCAGGTTCGTAAGACTGATGGGACGGCAGTTCCTGGGATCCAAGGTGGATCCCCCCCTTGTGGAGTGGGATAACTGTAGCTGTGCGCCACTCAGTGGGCACGAAGCCTGAGGTGAGGTTATGATTAAACATGATACTTAGGTGAAGTGCCAGTTCATTTTGTAGTTCATGTAGTACACAGCCTGGGATGCCATCTGGTCCCATAGATACTGTATTCCTAGCTTTGGAGAGTGAGGTTTCTACCTGTGTGGCCGTGATTACTGGAATTTGTCAATTCTTTGGTATTGAGATGGGCGTAAAGTTGGCACTAAATTGATCTGACAGGATATTGGCAATATCCTTGGGATCAGTATATTTAATGCCATTCTGCTGAAGCTCAGAGCAGATCTGAGCATTGCCATTTAGATTCTTGACATAACTATAGAATGCCTTGTGGTTGTCTTTGGAATCTTTGGCAATTTTATTTTTGTAACTAGCTTTTGAGGATTTTATGAGGGATCTCAGCATCTTACTGAGGCTGGTGAGGGAGTTTTTTGCATCCTGGGATTTTCCTCTTTTCTGCAAAAGTTTCTTCCTTCTGTTGTATAGTTTGTTTATAGCAGGGGACCACCAGATTGGCTTCCATTTTTTGGAAGAGAGCATCTTGGTTCTATTTGGGATGGCACGATTCATGCATGAGTGGATGTGCTTGTACAGTGCCTTAGTGTAGGATTCTGCAGTCGAACTTTCAGATCCCGTCTGCATAGGTGTCATGACGTTTGTCACTTCTGACTTCAGTAGCATGAAGTTGGCTTTGGAGAATTTTTTTTAAGGAGGTTTCCTTACTGGGGGGGTGGGATGTGGATATCAAGGGTGATTTCCTTATGGTCAGAACTGACCAATGAGGGGGTAACCACTGGTGTGGAGCATCTATCTCCTATGTTGGTAATGACCAGGTCTAGGATATTGGAGCCCCTGGTGGGACAATGGGTTAGTTGATCAAGGGCATTGGAATTTATGAATTCCAAGAACTGTTGGGAAAAGGAGTTCGTACCCGAGTAGTTTTCCCAATTAATGGCAGGGTAGTTGAAATCACCCAGTATTAGGGTGTTTGGTTGTATCTTAATATTTTCCAGTATGTTTAGAAAGGTGTAGTGAGAATCTTGGGGCATGGTGGGGGATCTGTAGCAAGCTACAATTTGGATTGCAGTGTTACCTAGTGTTAGCTGCACCTGGAGAATTTCAGATGCAGTGTGTTGGGCAACTAGCCTGGAGGGATAGGTAATAGAAAATGTACTCCAGGATTGCCCCTCATGCCATTAATGGATAGTGGCAATTCCTAAATGCTGAATCCCTCACACGGGTCCCCTCAAATTATCTATGGTGTTCTCATTAGTGCTAATGTAAAATTACCAGCCATGGGGATAGGTAAGACCAATCAGGAAATGTTAATTCAAGCACCAAAAGGGAAATTGGCTAAGCTTAAAATGTCCTCCAAATGAACCTATGTTGTGGTAGTAAATAGTTTTAAAAAATTGCCCTTTTTAGATCACTAAGTGCCCCCCCCCCCCCAAGCCTTCAACAGCTTCTGGCACCTCTGCTCAAAACAGGACCATATTCCTCTTAAAACAATGACAAATTTCCTTCAATAATAGGACTTGTGTTAGCATTCATCCTTCCGAAGTGCAAGAATGTGTGTGTGTGTGTGTGCGTGCGTGTGTGTGTGTGTGTGTGTGTGTGTGTGTGTGTGTGTGTGTGTGTGTGTGTGTGTGTGTGTGTGTGTGTGTGTGTGTGTCTGTGTGTGTGAGAGACAGTGAGATAATGGACCACTGGCAGCAGCAGCTAAGAGGTTTGAGTACCTCTCAAACTTTTAGCTCAAGAAATCTGGATAAAGCCTGAAATAAAGGGGGAACAAAGGCTCAAAAATAAGAACAGATTTTAAATGTCATACTTATAAAAACTACAAAGTAAGTAAAATAACCAGATTTGTGTTAACATTCATTTTCTGAAGGAAATAAAGTCTTAAAGTCAAATGTATGTCATTATTTAGTGACTTCAATCCCTAATGACTGGCAAGAAACCACACATTTTAGCAGTAAGAAACAAAAAATAAATAAATATATAAATAAATAAAGCAAATATCTAGATATTTAAAATAAATGATATATTTTGAATGTAAAGTGCTTCCTCTAACACCATTTACATATAAGACAGCAACTTTGATACATTAGGCAGAAAAATAATTTATATAAAAAATATATAAACTATATAGTAATAAAAGTATATAAATAAGTAAGTAAAACAACAATTTTACAGAGAGCCCATTCCCTAAGCACAATAATGCCTGACAGGATGGTGTTAATGTGTAAGTAACAGTCTTCCAGGTGTGTATAGGCCCTCTGCCTCAGGTGGAGGGCCTCAGAACACCCCTGGATAGGCATTAACACACACCCTGTCAGGAATTATTGCTTGCTTAATGCTTACCTGCTTTTTTTCATCTGATAGTATATCATTGAGGTATTGTACAGACAGCAAGTCCTACTTCCACCTGAGATTACAGCAGCTGTACATATAGCTTAAATTAAAGCATGTTGTTGTGTCTTTCAGCTTTTCCCGGTTAGAGGTCGCCACAGCGGAACTCCGGTCCGCTAATGATTGGTAGTTGATTTTTACGTGCCGAGTTACCAGCCCTGACGCACAACCTTCAATGAAGGTATGTCCATTCACGCATGTCTCCAGGCAGAAGACGCTCTAGCTGAGAATCAAACCGGACAGCGTCTTATTGTGAGGCGACAACGCTACCGCAGCACCACCACCGCGGGTCATGTTAAAATATAAAAAAAATGAAAACAATAAAAAAACTAACACCAGAGACAATCAAACACCAAATAACCATTGTCTGAGCAGCTGAAAAAAAAACATTGCCTCAGACAAAGAACTGTGTACTAATTATTTAAAGTTGTGTGGTACATTCTGGATATATAATATTTGCTTCCAAACTGCAGTTAAGCTCATCTATAGAGTCTTAGTAGTATCTGTGTTGTATCCTGTTTCTCATACCTACTATATATTGGAGGTGCTGTAATAATCCATTTTAAGCAGTTTCCCCATCTGTATGACTTGTCTTGTCTAAGTCCATGTTGCATAAACTTACAAGGCCACAACATGGTATTTATTATACGTGTTTTTGTATTTACAATACTGTCTGTGGGGTACTACAATAGTACATTGACGACATTTTTATAAAAGAATATGTGTTATGCATTTTACCTATTACCACCTTCCAAGTATCTGACTAAACCTGTACCTTTAAGACAGCTAGTAACCTAATGGTGTGAGTCACATGACCCAGAACTGTCTTCTGTAAAGTGTAAAATGAACACATCTCAACTCATCTCTCTGCTTGCTTCTTTCAGCGATCCTGAACATTCTTCATTTACATATGTAACATATTACCAAATTAGAAAGCACTTCTAGAAAAGTAAGACTGGACACTTACGTAAAATTTGCTATAGTCATACATAAATGTTTGGTAGATTTTTTGTGCTAAATATGATGTGCACAGCACAAATCCATCTGCTTTAGTCTGAATATGGAGTATTCCTGCAATAAATATAAACAATTCATCATCAGCAGAAGCAAATATTTAAATAAGTTCTTTGAACCTAATGATTGTAGTAGACAATGATAAAACAATGATAAACATGTAGTACTGCTGTTGGAGTGGTGACATATATTTTATGATATTGATAATTAAGGCTAAGATCTATCTGTCTAGATATATATATATATATATATATATATATATATATATATATATATATGGGTCTACTTTACATGATCGACATCTCAAATGTTCGACTTTCATATGGCTGAGACCATGTGATCGAACATATGAAATATCGACCATGTAAAAAATAATACAGCAAATAAAACAAAAACTAAATGTATCTAGTGGTGGGCAAGCCCCCTGCACCCCCCACACCCTCCGCTACTTAAATATACCAACTCCGAGATCGCACTACATTGTGGAAATGGGAAATCTTCCTGTTCTGTGCTGTATGGAGATCTCCATTCAGACCAGTCGAGCTTTTAAAAGCTCGATCATATGGTCATGGCCATATGAAAGTCAAGCTTTTAAAAATTCAACTATCTGGAGGGGACCCATATATATATATATATATATATATATATATATATATATATATATATATATATATATATATATGTGTGTGTGTGTGTGTGTGTGTAGCCTGTCACAAAATCCATGATGTTAGAATGTAAGATGTTTATATATCACATATGTTAAGCCAGACATATTCTATTTATCCATTTTCCTTGTTATTTAGGCCTAAATTGCTGTTTACCATTGATTTCAATGTACTGCATTAACTGCTAAACTTGTCTGTAGAATAGAGTTTTAGGTTGTTTGTGATTTTTTTTTAGTTTCACATTTTATATTTTAATTACATTAATCTTAGTTTACATGGTTAGAAATGGGTCACTTTGACAGCAAAATCATTCTCCAATTGGTACTTGAGGTTAGTGCTTTATTTATTTTTTTATTTCATTTGAACATTCTTTTATTATAAAATAAATAACTTTCAATAATATAACAAACTGATTAAGAATGGCATTGTTGTTTTGGAGTTTGCGTGTGTGCATTTTATGTTTGCAATGTGTGAAGTTTATTTATTAGTTTGCTAATTAAATAGCTCAGGTGGTCAATGTACCCTTTTTTAACCATGACTCAACCCAAATGGCATATATAGAGAGCAATTAATCAACAGTTAATTACAAGTAGATTACAAGTAGATATTACTATTATGGATATGGATGAGACAAAAATCTGGACATTCTGCAAAATTCTAAATAGTTGAGAGGTATGGTTGGTAGCCCTCTCTTAACTCCCATCAAAAACATTCTCCAGTGAGGATTCCACACCAGTTTTAAATTGTTTTGGCCAAGTATTATATTACAATTACTGTTGTTTTATACATGTAATAAGTTCAGTTAGTTACATTTATCCAACTAATGGCAAATGCAAGCTTAAGTTATAGTCAGCTTCTCAGAAATACTGAACCTTACCAGGTCAATTTTTCAGTCACCCTATCACTGATGTCTGTTAACAGTGGTCCCAAAATGTCTACACTGTCATTGAAAATGTATGTAGCATGCTATTGTAAAGATTTTTTATTGTTAAACAGGCCTCAAACATCTACCCTACACAAATAGGCTAAAAGCCCTATCCCTGTACTCAGTTTCATACAGACTCCTCAGGGGTGACCTCTGTTTGGCATATAAAGCAATCTCACACACTGCATTGATGGGACTGCTGCATATCCGCAAGTTAAGCTCCATTTGAGCAACCTGTGCACACGACCTCAACCTGGTCCATGATATCAATAGGACTTGTTGGAGGGACAGATTTGTGTCCCAGAGACTCCCCCATCTGTGGAATAGACTCCCTCTCCATGTCAAGCAGAGTACCTCATTATGCCTTTTTAAACGCAACCTGGATAAGGGGATGGGAAACAGAAAATGCACCTCTAGGATTCCACCTGTGTCCCTGCTGGACAGGGGCTTTGGTGCTGACTTGATCTAAACATGGGTTAAACTCTTGGCTAGGCTTATAAGGGCCTCAGGGCCAATAGCCTAGTAACCTTCTATGATCCTATGATGATCCCACATGTACTTTGACTTGTCATCAGTGTGCTTTTGGTGCAAGCACTCAAGCGCTGTGGTGAATCCTGGCACCTGATAAGCAACTGACCATAATGGTTTACAGGAGCTAAATACTTAAGAAATGTATAGAGAAATAAACTTTGTTAAACTGAGAGAAAATAGTATTTATACTGCTTCTAACACAATTAGTTAACTAATAATCAGTTAGGGGGCTGTTTAATATTTCCCACAGATGATGGAGCTTAACTTTGAAGAGGAAGTTTAACTGGCTCTAGTGTATAAATAATGCACAACCCACACAGCTGTCGCTGGTCATTGCAATCTTAATTTAGCCTATTTTTTCCTAAATAAAATCTACTGATATGTAATGTTTGGCATCTTTATTTACAAAGATGAAACTGTACTCTTTCTGGTTATTGTATGTTGGCTTTAATTTAGGCTTACTCAACTTGGGATTTGTGGAATACTTTTATTTGTCCTAAATATGTTTTTTTTTTAATTTTATTGATATCTCTAACGGCTTCATTTCCTGCCAAACATTGTGACTCAGCTTTAAATTGTAAAGTCAAGTTTGAGTCACATGGATTTAATTTTAAGTGTCATATGTTTGCCATTCTTGTTTCATAACTGACTGTGGAAGTATTTTTCTTTGGCCATAGTCAACATGTATGAAAAATAAACTTTCTTTTAAACAGTGCTAGGAGAGCTACTTGCTTCACAAATTTTCACTTGTGTTCTGCTTTGATTCTTGCTGCAACGTATAATGTTCTTAAACACATTTAGTTAGTCTGAAAGGATACACCAATTTCAAGACTATTCACCCACTTTGCATAGTAGCCTTTGTAAGTGACTTATCCTACTATCTGGAAATATTCCATTATTCTTAAGCAGTTATATTTTTATGTACTTTTAGCAGTGTGTAGATTTGCTTAGGTCCTTGCTCTGACCTATGTCTAATATACCTTTTATGTAGAGACAAACTCAGAGTGAGTCAATAATTATTTCTGCAATTTACTTCCACTGATTATGTTGTTTGCACACAAAGAATGACAGAATGGCACCTTAACTGTTATTTAGCTTTGCAGTAGCACATTGACAGCTTTGAGAAGTTATGTCCAGATCAGGGATCAACTTTATTAACTTGAACACAGACAGTTCAAGTTTCACCAACTCACTGCTGAGTGCTCAGTGCACACTATACTCATTATTGGCACCACATTTAAAAATAAAGTGCTGTTTGGGGGGCAGAAGGTGCCAGTGCACCCTCTGACATGAAGGCTGTGCCCCACACAGTTGATATATAAATATACGCTCCCTGAGGTTGCACAGAATTTGCAAAGGTATATCTACAGATACAGCCTTTGTATTCAAATGCCTGGAATACACAAATGAGCATTAAGCTGCAAGGTGATGAGTTACAAAAGCAGGTGAATGGTGCATAAGTAAAAGTTAACCCAGATGAGACTCAAATTGATCAGTAGGACTCCATCAAGCATATTGTGGTCCTCACATCCTTTATTTGTTGTGTGTTGTCCCATGTATGATGTTTTAACATCTCATTCCTCATTTTGTGTTGGTAATTAATTGAACATCATTGTAATTTTAAAAACTAATATTTGCTGTCTTTCAGAAGTCAAAAACACAAGGCCTTTCTGAATTTGAAAAAAAAACTTGTATAACCTAGCATTGGTCAAGACTCGGGTATAATGAAATGAAAGTGGACTCATTTAGAATTATATGCACAAATTGTTATATTTGGGCTATATTTTATACTTTCTATGGTTAGTAACTAAAAGTGTATTGGATTTTTTTTACAGTTGAAATCACTATCAATATCTATCAGATATTTGGACTGCTACTTCTTTCTGTGAGTTACTGATAATTTACCAGTAGGTAGTCCGGATTGCTGATGTATAAATAAACAATAACATCCTCAACGTTAGGAATTATAAGGAAATAGCAGGCCACCTCTGGGTGTTATGATGCCTAATTCCATATCCCTGTAAGGTACATTATTTCCCTATTAGGACCCCCTTTCCAGGCATTACTGCATTTAGTATATGGTCGTTGGGTTTGCCTTTTGTTGATTTTTTAATTTTGTTTGTAAATGAAAATAGTATTGCCTGATTTGTGTTTTTTAAGAAAATATTGACCCTTTCTTTTTTTGTTTATAGTGAAATATTTCACATATTGTACTTTCAGAAATTGTTGGGTAACAGTCAATGATATTTCTATCTGGTTGTAAATTTGCACGTGTGTTTGTCCATGTGTGTGTGTGTGTGTGTGTGTGTGTGTGTGTGTGTGGTGTGTGTGTGTGTGTGTGTGTGTGTGTGTGTGTGTGTGTGTGTGTGTGTGTGTGTGTGTGTGTGTGTGTGTGTGTGTGTGCCAGAAAAAACAATATGTGGCATTGTAGTACTTACATAACTGGATAGGTGACATGCAGCTCTTTGCATTTTAATACACAGAACAAACATTTTAAGATAGCACTATATTTGATGATAATAAGCACTGTTCTGAAACACCTGAACTGCAGGTCTATAGAAAAAGATCTGACTCAGCTTGGAGGCTCCAGCTGAAGTTGTGGCATAGTCTATTACTCTTTACAGCAATTGGAAAGTAGCAAATATGTACCAAAAGGAACTGGTTGTATTTACACATTTCTTACCAAACACTGAAATTACCAACTAATTTTTATTTTCTAAACTTTCAACCACAGTGTTTTCAGTAGTGTGCAGATATGTATTTTTTAAAAAAATAAATTTCACCCTACAATAGTTCAAAGTCTTAGACAAGTCTAATTTGGACTACATTAGTTTTGGCAGCTATGGTAATTTTCAATTGCTGAGGCTTAACAGCTATTTTGGAAAGCTTTCAAAATACCTTGCAGACTGTGGCAATCCATTAGTTTATTAACACGATTACAGAACTGGTAAGGAGCTTTATTGATGCATGTTTACTTTGTTGTCCATTCTGTTGTTTTCATTATTATTTTAATTGGCTTTTATGTACTATTACCAGCTTGTTATTTCTGTGCTTTAACTAATCCAGTTTTTGCAAAGACCATTTGCTAACAGCTATTCTAGTATAAGATCACAGAAGTATAAAATCTAGGCATTCATATTGGACTGGTTAGTATTGTAGATAATGTGTTGTTAGTCTACAGTACTAACCCCTTGTAGCAATATCGGTTTGCTTTATTGTTGAATGGATTAAGCTACAACTCAATAAGCAGAAGTGAAGTGTAACAATATTGAACAGTATAGGCATGACTACATATAAGTGGCTGTTATGCTGCAGATTGTAGGAGACATTTTTTAAAATAATGCCTACTGGAACAAAAAGTATTTTTATTCGGGGTGAGATTCTGATCCATTTTAGTAAGCCTTATTATTGCCTCACCATCCCTGCTACCATCTTGTTCATTCATCCATTGATTTTTCTGTAAAAAAACAATGCTTTTTCACACACTGGCTTAATTTGCTATATTGTACTCTTGTATTATGCATCCTTGGTTCTGTATATCTAGTTTTTTTGAACTCCTATCTTACTTATTAGTTACAGTTTATGATAAATAGAGTTTATTTCATTTAAAAAAAAAAGTAAAAATCACAAAGTCTATGGACTCAAAATGAAACTACATTATTATTTGAAAGCTTTAATCCTTAAAATGAGATTTCTTCAGAATAATTAATCAGTAAAAAAACACTGGCTGAAATGTTCTCCAAACCATCATACAATTTAATCAGACTATATGTTATTTTAAAACCATGCCATTAAAACTAGTCCTTCACCCAAATGTTTCCAGGTCTTTTAATAACACTTACAATTTAGTGAGTTCATAATACTAAAACAATTAAATTATCCAGGATTTTATCAATCTCACTTTAAAACATATTTAATACTAGTCTGCTCTGTAAGATGGGGGGGGGGGGGGTATTAAGGCTAATTGCCAGTAAAGAATAAAGTGAAGTCCAGTGATCAGAAATGTTGGGCAGGTAATAGAAAGCAGCAAACATGTTTATTAGAATACATATTTTTTTGTAAGTAGCAAACTTGTTTATTAGAATACACAAAGCTTTCAGGCCAATACCCTTCCTCAGTGTGTTATATACCAAGCTACCATTCACATACATTTAAATTAAAATCTTCATGACACATCTCAATCGGGAGAGAACAACAATTAACTGCATATGCATATTTAAATATGAATATGCAAGCTAATTGTTATTCTCTTCTGCTATGTAACACATTGAGAAAGGGCATTGGCCTGACAGTTTTGTGTATTCTAATAAAGAAGTTTGCTACTTAAAAAAAAATGTGTATTCTAATAAACACGTTTGCTACTTACTATTACATGCCCAACATTTCTGATCACTGAACTTTACTTTGCTCTTTGTGAATATTCTGTGTCTGGAGTGACAGTTAACCTTAGAGCTGGTCCTAGCTGTTTTTTCTTGTAATTGCCAATAAACACATGCATACCTTATGTTCGGGGGCACCCCCTTACACACACACACACACACACACACACACACACACACACACACATATATATATATATATATATATATATATATATATATATATATTACTGACTTCAAGGTTGCACAACTGCATAGAAAAGAAAAACATATATATCACACACACTGAATCAGTGTTGTAGCATGAAAACAAAGCTCTACACATCTGGAGGTACAACATGATGCTAACCATTACAATGCATATATACTATGCTAGACTCACTTGTTTAATAACTCCTATGATGAGAAATGGCAGTCATATGTACTTTCTATTGACTTCTACACTCTTCTATCAAAACAATTTTCAGTCAAATTTTATTTATTTAACATTCATTATCCGTGAAAGTCTGACTTGGAACAAAAACAATTTTCAATGGAGGCCCTGGGAGAAATGTTCCAGATGCATATCTTTGTAATGTGGGAGGAAACCGGAGCACCCAGAGGAAACCCACACGAATGCAGGGAGGACATACAGACTCCGCTCAAAAGGCATTCCAGCCAAGAATCGAACAGGAGAACTTGTTGCTGTGAGGCAACAACTTTACTGCTGCACTACTGCACCATCCAATGGGTTTGAAGATTTGAAATTTAATGAAATGACCATTCAGTGAAATTACATAGACCTGTTTTACTAATATCTGAAAAAGTGTGGCTGCACTGTAGGGTTGGGTAGTAGAAAGCATAAAAATGAAATTAAAAACATGGAGAAACATATCAGAAAGAAGAGGCTGTAGTTTACTATGAAGAAAATCAAATCAGGCATTTCTGATACAAGGCCTTAGGCTCCTGGTGCAATTTGCATGCCAGAGGATGCTGTTACTTCACTTGGCTATGACTGCTAATGGCTAATAAGCCTCCATGTGCTCAAAGGTCTTCTGAAATCAGACCCATGTTGCTGGACAATAAACTTCCAATCATACCTGGTGCTGAAGCTGTCACAGATTCTGTTGATGGATGTTTAACTGTCGGAGTGTGGAGCTTTCTTCAGCTCCTCCAAGGTTCAAGTTAAGTGACCTCTCCATAAAAGGAGTTCCACATTGGTGATTTAGAAATTTAGACAGTTCTCCTGGCCTCACTGAAGGCCTCACAGGGAAATCTACTCTAGTGCTATTGTTTAGTCACAGACAAAGCCATCATTCATTCATAAGTTCATGTTCCAGATGAGGTGACTATCCTAATAGACACTGTGAGCTGCTTCACGAGCCATCTACTAGAGTTCCAGATTCAGAGGTCATTTCTACATTATATTTTCTGGGGCTAAGGCTTTACAAAGTTTGATTGTTTTACCTCATGAAATAACATAGTCTTCCTCCTCTTCTGTTCCATGTAACAGGGCAAGATGAAGTTTGTAGTGGATGCATTCTTTGTCCTGTGGCATGAAAGATTCATGTATGCCTTCCCACCATTCCCACTGACTCTATGGCTTATTGCAAAATTTAGGGAAAAAAACATCAAAACTAATCTTTCTTGCCTCATGGTACCTGACAAGGTGCCATTTCAATCTTCATATGTTACTGTGCAAGAAACCCTTTTGGCCCTACCAAGGAAGTCTGGCCAACAATCTATTAGCATTAAACATACACTAAAAGAATTTTAACTAATTCTTGGATTTGCTGCAACTTGAAACCTGGCTGAAGATATGCCATCTCCCCTATATTGTTACACTCTTCCTGTACCACCTCATACCCTGAACTCACTCACCCCTATCTCCTATATAACAATCACTCTCCTAGTTTCATACTCATGTTACATACTTCTGACGTAATATAACCTTTTCTCTTGCCCAGCTAATCCCTCTTTCACAACTTATTTACACTTAAACCTAATTCTTCTTTTTCTTCTGTCATCCTTGTACTCTCTTTTTAATCTTTGTATTCTTCATCTCCGTCACTAAACCAAAAATTTATCTTTTTCTAAAATATTTACCTTGGACCGTTCTCTTTTTTTAATTTCTACTTTTCTCTTCTGCAAGGGAACACTCTTAAAAAAAATGACAGTTTTAGATAACTATTTACTCACTGAAGGATTTTAACCAATATACGTATGTAAATGAAATGCTGTTCATATGTAAATATAAATGTTGTGCTTTTATAGTTTTATTTCTCTGAAATTACCATATACCAATATGCATATGTACATGTAAATGTTCCACTATGTATATGTTTTTCTCCCCAGACCTCTGTTGAAAATAAGTACTCTAGATGCAGTCTGACTTCCTTGGTAAACAAATATCAATCATTAAATAAATAAATAACAATCAGCTGCACCTCATGGTCTGCCTCATGATGGAGATCCTCTGTTCCAGCCAGGTCTTCCAGTTACAGCATTTCAGTGGCTAAAGCAGTCAAGACGACTTCCACTTTACACATACATGCTTCAAAGTGAAAAATGTTCTCCATACTGATGGACTAGATCTTGATGCTGCCTCAATCAGCTTACTGGCCATCCTGAACAATCTCAGGCACCTGCATGGTTTGGAATGCAGTTGTATTGTGATAAAGGTGCACAATTAGGTTATTTCTACCCATTATGACAAGCAGTTCTTTAAAACAATGCTGTGTCTTCACCCTCCCACCTTTGAATAATCCCTGACATTCATGAGATCTAAACTTCCTGTTTGACAGGCTTGCCCATCTCTTGTTAGAAGCTGCTGGTTTAGTGGCACTGAAGTTCATATTTTGGGAAATGTTTTTTTCCTGGTAGCCATTAATATGCTTTCAGGATCTTGGAACTACATGAAGTTATGTGTAGGGGAGATATCTGGTCTTTCAAAAAATTCACAAATCTCTTATGAGGAACACCCACTTTTTCACAAAAGTGTTTTTTGAATTGTCCATAAACCAGCTTATTTAGCTCCCTGATTTTGCATTTTCCTCCATTGAGGGTTAAATGACCTGTCTGAAGCCAGAGCATGAATTTACGATTACAAAAAAGCCATTTGTCTTCTTTACTGCAGAAAGGAAAGAGACTTATGTCATCAAGTAACACTTTCCAAGTGGATTGGCAACTGCATTATCTTCTACAATCATAGGTGCCAAAAGCTGTTGAAGACTGGGGGGGGGGGGTGTGCAAGTGATTTAAAAAGGGCAAATTTTTTAAAGTCATTTACTACCATTACAGGGGCATCAGCATGATGCAAGCTACGTTTCATTAAGGATAATTGCACTTAAATTTCTTACAAAATTAGAAATTATGTCAACTTGTATTGATATGAGTTGGTATGTGTTAAAGAAGCAATGGCAGTACTGTTAAATCAAGCATGCCATTCTGAAGTACGTTACTCTTTTCTGTACAACTTATCAGTGGAGAGGAATTAGCTGACAAAAGTACTTGATGCAGTACTTGAACTGCATACAGAGAACTGCAATAGCTTTGTAGCAAGGATGCAAAGGATCTGTTTCTGACCATAGCACTGATAACATACCATACACTTTATATTGTGCAACTGTAAATATGCAAGTACTTCTAAAGCAAATTTGAGTCTTATCACAGCAGGATAAAAGACTTTTACACAGTTAATCCCTCTGGCCAATCAGGTAAAAACACAACAAGGCTTATACCAGAAGTTTCCAACTTGGATGGATTGAATTCCTTGGAAATAAGTTCACTAACCCTGAAATGTGTAACAAAATACAGACAAAAGTGCACAACACAGAAAAAAACTTTTCATAACTACTAACATATCATAATACACTACTCTCTTCTCACACTGCATTCTTACAGAAAGGCCCCCAAACCAAGTGCATATTTAAATAAAGTATATTTCAGACAAACTAAAAAACAGACTTCGGTGCTAAGTAAAAAAATGCATTCCATAGCTATCTGTAAAAATCAGAGCATTAATCTGTCATTGTTTAAGGTTATTTCATTGTTTACAGACAAATCAATTTCAGTTGTACATAAAAAAGATACAAGTACGGTCTTGTCAAAATTTAAAAGGTCAAAGATTACGGCAGCTAAAAGTTCAAAGTGTAACAGCTCTGTGTATAGTGGTTTAGGCTTCAGTAAAAATATGTGCAAATGTACAGATTTTAAAGAATTGGTTATGACAGAAACATGCAGATTTATGGGTTAAAGACAAAATAAATTCCAATTTAGCTGACACAGCTAAGTGCTCAGAAAGACATATTGGGTGTGGTCAGTTAGAAAAAAGGGTAACCGTATGCCTCTATGTCTTCTAAGGTATATCAGAACGAACTGTCAAATTAATTAGCATAATAAAGGGTTTGCAGTTACAGTTGGCAAATTATTTTTTTGTATTATTGTTTGTTTAGTAGTCATTAGTTAAGAGCTTTGTATTAAAGTGTTGCAGTCCATAAACAATATCATAATACACACAAAGACAAAATAATGTTTGCTAATTTGCAGAATGTAAAATTTAAAGTCAATGCTACATTGTAAAAGTGACAGTACAGTTAAAACTTCAGAACCTATGTATAAAAGAGTACATTATGTAATCAGTTTGAGATTGTATATGTTTTGTACGGGATGGCAGTTTGCCAAGCATATCAGCTCAGATTACACAGCCTAGCAAGCTGAATTCAAGACAGTGCTATCCATTTAATGTATTACAATTTTACTATTTATCAAAAAAAATTGTAGATTCTTGCAGCATTCAGTACTACTGGAAAGTTAAATGACGTCAGCTAAAAAAACGGTTATGATGAGACAGTGAGTGGAGTTTCACTCACTGAACAGTCTGTTAAAATCTAAGGGTCACGAGACAAAATGTAAAAAGTTCATCAGTTAAAACTGATTATATATAGGTGCAAAACTGCACTGTGTTATATTATTACTTTGAGTTTCATTTAAAATAAGTTCAGAAACTTGATACAACTATCAAGTTAAATGCAATTGCTATAGACAAGACCTTAGAAAAAGCTGTCCATTTAGTGGTGAGACAGAAACAGATTTTGCAAGCATGAGATGCCAGTAATGAAAATTTTCCTGTAAATACTGATATTGTAGCGGTAAAACAGACTTCACCAGTCCCATCAGTTAAATGTTTTGGGGGGTTTTTGTATGTAAAAACACAGTGTGCTAAATACTGGACATTAAAAAAACAAATGAGTGTACATGCTGCTATTACTGACTTAGTTCCAGTTGTTTCCAATAAAGCTAAACAGGTTACTGATTTAAATATTGTTAGCTTTTCAAATATAAGGCAGCCCACTATGGTTAATGACTGGGCAAATAACGTAGGTAATGTACAAAGTTCGAGCCCAAAGGATAATCAAAAGTATGCTGTAGCTCAGGTTAATGTTGCCAGTGACATACCAGATTTTCAGAATATGTATAAAGGTTATGATAGTTCAGTACCAAATTAATTGGTGTATTTGACTTTATTCCAGGTTAAAAAGGACGGAAGACCATACATTTGGGTCTATAGTACATCGTTGAACTCACAGGAGTTCAAATGATGTAATATCGAACTGTTAAGTTCAAAACCCGAAAAGTACGAAAACACAGAACAGCAATTTTTTTTCCCAGGGAAAAAAAATCACTGTTCTGGTACAAAAAAAAATAAACACGTACATTTTAAACTTAATCTAATGTGGGGGGTTTCGCCCCCACACCCCCCTACTTAAATATACCAACTCAGAGATTGCACCACAGTGGAGGAAATAGCAAAGCCACGAAAATTGCCCACCAATTTTTCCCCTGGAAAAAAAAATTGGTGTTCTGTGGCTTTGCTATTTTCATGTTTCGAACATATGGGTTAGATTGTACAATGTTCAGACTCCTGTGAGTTCGATGTTGTACTATAGACCCCATACATTTCATTACTCATAAAAAATTGTTGCACAATGTGTTACTTGATACAGTGGCTTCAGTTTCAGTTACAAACAGACCTCTGCCATAGGGCTCGAGTACAGATTTCACGCTATCAGGGTGTAAAGGGTCAAAAGTAACTGTAGTCAGCAGCAAGTCTTTGGATATTAGATTTTTTTAAATAAAGCCAATATGCCTGAAAAGAAAATAACAGCAACATTCTGGTTACATTCCTGCTGTGACAGTACCATTTTGAAAATGAACATTATGTCAGGCTTCAGACTGTTAAAACACAATTTATTAATCGCAAAGCTGATGAAATTATTGTCCAAGCGATAAAGCGCAGATGCCTTCTTCAGTGTGGTTAGCTCAAACACAATCAAGAGCTGGTAGCTAATTGTCCTTGGTGTCTTAAAAGGCACTGCCAAAAATAAATGTTCAAAGTGGAATCTGTCTCTATAATGTAGTTCAATGTTAGAAATGCTAGAATCATGTATTAATGTTTGGTAGGTTTCTTCTAGATTTTAGAACAGGTCTGAGAGGTACTATTGTGTTGAGACCTGGGGGTCGATTGCTCCTAAAATTATTGATCCCACTTCCACAGCTTTAAACAAGTTATGTGGAACTTTCTGAACGTAGCCAAATAGATTATGTGGCTAGTAGTACAATCAGCATAAACATCGAAATGAAAGTTACATCCAGATACTGGATGAAGAAAAGTATTACTAGTATCTAAGTAAGGACAAGCTTTGCATCTGCAGCATTTAAAAGTACCTTTGTGGTCTGATAGTGGACTACTACGTTTAAAGCCATCTTTATGGCATAGTAATCTCTTGATATTCTTTTTATTCTTGTAAAGAATCCTGGGTCTCTCTCCAACGATGTTCTTTATTTTGTCATCCGCTGTCAGAATCGGCCAAAATTTCCTGATCACTTCATAGACCTGTCGATTGTCTGAACTGTAAGTAAGCATACATCTAAGTTGTTGAGGTGTTGTATCATTAGACTGTCTTCGTGATGCTTGTTCAGACCTCTCTGAGTAATAAGGTTGACCTCTTTGCTTTCTATAGGCTTGCACCTGTGAAACTGGTGGAAAATTGTTTTCCTGGTAAGCCCTATCCTTCAAATATCTTGGATTGCTCTTCCAAGAATTCCTCCTCATCAGTACATAGTCTTGAGACTCTTAAAATTTGATTGTCAAAGATATTATCAAAAATATGTCAAAAATAATTTCTTACACAGGCAGAGCATGCAACCAAGACATATTTTTGATAATATCTTTGACAAGATGGCTTTAAACGTAGTGGTCCACTATCAGACCACAGAGGTACTTTTAAATGCTGCAGATGCAAAGCTTGTCCTTACTTAGATATTAGTAATACTTTTCTTCATCCAGTATCTGGACGTAACTTTCATTTCGATGTTTATGCTGATTGTACTACTAGCCACATAATCTATTTGGCTACCTGTCACAAGTGCCAAGCTTTTTACCTTGGTAAAACTGACCAACGACTAAAGGATCACATTCTACGACATGTCAGAGACATTGATCAGAAAGTTCCACATAATGCCTTATGGTCCATCTGTTTAAAGCTGTGAAAGTGGTCACCCAAAACATCAGGGAAGGAGATGTCCATAACAGGACAGAATTGAGAGAGATCTTTTGGATCAATAATTTTAGAGCCAATTGACCCCCAGGTCTCAATACAATAGTACCTCTCAGACCTGTTCTAAAATCTAGAAGAAACCTACCAAACATTAATACATGATTCTAGCATTTCTAACATTGAACTACATTATAGGAGACAGATCTTTACTTTGAACATTTATTTTTGGCCTGTGCCTTTAAGAACACCAAGGACAATTAGCTACCAGTTCTTGATTGTGTTACCTTTATAAACAGGAAGAGCTAACCACACTTTTATACCATCTGAAGAAGGCATCTGCCGAAAGCGCTTATCGTTTGGACAATTTCATCAGCTTTTTACACTCCAGTGAAGTATATGTTTTTGTCAGCTTTGCTTACAAAGCATCTATTAACTGTGTTTTAACAACTTGAAGCCTGAAGTTGTGGATGTTAATTACTAGGCTAATTATTTCAGTATTTCAGTGAAGTTTGCATTTTGTCATCTTCACTTTTTAAGCTTTTAAAAAATTGAGTTTTAACAGCTTGAAGTTTGAAGCTGTATCGTTTGACAATTTCATCAGCTTTTTACACTCCAGTGAAGTATATGTTTTTGTCAGCCTTGCTTACCAAGCATCTATGAACTGTGCTTTAACAACTTGAAGCCTGAAGTTGTGGATGTTAATTACTAGGCTAATTATTTCAGTACTTCAGTGAAGTTTGCATTTTGTCAGCTTCACTTTTTAAGCTTTCAATAAATTGAGTTTTAACAGCCTGAAGTTTGAAGCTGTGGATGACAACTGCTTGGATATTTAACTATTTTCAGTTCATCATATTCTAGTGAAGTCTACATCCTGTCAGCTTCACCTTTTAAGCGATTAATAAATTGTGTTTTAACAGTCTGAAGCCTGAAGCTGTGGACGACACCTAAGGTCTTTTTTCTTTGTTCATTTGTCTACCCTTGGTGTCTTTAGTAGTGGTGAGGAGAATTTATTTCCTATTATGTCAAAATTAGGTCCTGTGTTAAATTTTAATAACAAGATATTGTAAAAATCAGTTTGCCTACAGACTTGCAAGAATTTGTTAGCAGCAAATTTTTATTTCATGCAGTTCATGCAGAAAAATGTAAATAAAGTCAGCACAGCAAGCAATGCTGCCAGTTTATAGTTGTTAAAGCTGCATTTCATGCAGAAAAATGTAAAGTCAGGGCAATAAGCAATGCTATTAGATTATAATTGTTAAAGATGCAAATGTTATTTTAAGGACCTGATACTAAATAAAATCAAAAACTTAGGCTAACCAGCCTTGCACAAGAGATGAAAAGAAGAGGTTTAAAAGGCCTAACTATAAAGAGGACACTTCAACATTAAAGCAGGCCTTCCTTTACTTCATCAGTGACTGGAACAATGCAGAGCAAAATTTGGCAACTGTTTATGTGTTTCAGTTATTTCTTCAGTGTTTGTTTAAAGTTAAAGCAAGTATGTATGTTTTCAGACAATGTTCTCATGTTTTCAGGTTCATGGTAACAATTGTACAACAGTAGCAGTTTTCAATCTATCTGTGTTCAGATGGATTCCAGTTTATTTGTGTTCAGGTAACACTGTCAAAATGTTATCATGTTTTCAGATAATTGTACAATATTATTAGTTTCAGTATATCTGTGTTCAGACAATAATGGTTTGCTTCTCAGGATATAGCATGTACCAGTTTTAGTTATGCTTTTATCTGTGTTTAGTTAAAAATATTATTTTAGTTTAGTTAGTTTCGAGAATATACACAGCTATTTTTAAATGTTCAGTATATGCTAATGCAACTATCAGTCAAGTTTCAGAATACATTTATATTCAGTTGTGTTCAGTATAGTACATTCAGTCAAATCTCAAAATACTGCACGTTATTCAGTCATTAATTAAGGGTAAAGTGACAGACTTATTTTGTACAGGTGTATTATTTAATTAATAGGTAGTGATAGTTATTCAATGCACTCAAGGCATAACAGGGCAGGCTTAATTTCATAATTTAATTTACAGATTACAGTGCATGTTTACAAATTGCAGTGCACTTTATATAATTATTGTACATTAGTCAGAAATTAATAACAATAACAGACAATGCAAAGGTATAGACAAAATACAGAAAGTATAGGTTTTAGTAAACTATTATAGCTCATAGATATTCATAAAAGTTAAAAAAAAAGATAAGTAGCATTATAGAGCAAATTTAAATAAAAATGTATAGACACAAGTTAACACAGAATATGGTAATTATTCTTCAAGACCATTTATAAAGTTATCTTTTTTTGTGCAGATTTCAGTTAGTCTTCAGAAAATAGCCATCATGCTTGATAGGCTATACAATACGTGGCAGAAAAAATGCCAAGGAGGGGATTTCTCTATATTCAATGCAGTAAAAAATATTAAAATAAAAGGTATAACTGAGGTAAGCCAAATACGCTCAACGGTTGAGGCAAATCTGGCAAAAATCCAAGACATGCAGGGGAATGCTGATGAAAGGGCTCAATGCAAAGTTACCATTCCAGTCCCAGGAGTAAGGTTGTAAGCAGCTAATAAAGTACAACCATCAGCTACTAGGTTATGTAGGTTTTCAGAAAATTAAAAAAAAACTATGTAAAGAAATTCAGGTGGAGTGTGTAATATGTCTGCAGACTAACCCTACGTTAAAAAAACCCTCAGTTAATCAAATCATAAAGTTAAGAAATTTCAATCCAAACAGGCCATAAATGCTCAAGTGACTCCTAGTAGTCAAAATTAAAATTTGCATATTTACCAAATATTTTTTTTTATTTTCAGATTATAAGTCAAGTAGCATAAAGCTAAATACAATAGTTAGCAATATAAATGTAACGTAACTACAGAAGTAGGTCCCAATAGAGTTTTATCAGGGACCTTAAGGGCAACTGTTAGATTAGGGATTTCCATTTATTAGACATTAGACTGGATAAAGGGTAAAACAAATTGTGTTTCATTTATGCATAAAAGACAGTTAAGCAGAAAGAAAAATAACCTTTCTGGCCAAGCATGGAAGACAGTTTATTAAAAACAAAAGATAAGCATAAAGTGTTCAGACAGAGTGTTCTTTGCTCAAGGGAAAGATATACAGAATGTTCTTTACTGGAATGTTGCACATACAAGACAAAGCCTGAGACTAAGGTTAGAAAAAGTAAATAAAATACGGGAATGAAGCAATATAATATGTTTGTGTTCAGGATAGCAGTTCAATTAAGGTTAGTAAGTCTATCTGACCTGTTACTTCAGAAAAAATGTCAAACACTCGAGCCTGAGTACAGAAGACAGGTCATCTATAGACAGTCAGTTTACATTGTTCAGGACAATGAGAATATGACATGCAGCAACTTAAATTATCAGTACTGTTAATAAAGACAGTATTCAGATATTGTGAACATCTAATAAAACCTTATTAAATGACCTACAGTGTTTGGAGAATTCATTCTGAAACGTGCACAAGACTTGGTCCATAAAGGAGAGACTGGTACCTGTTCAGCATGAGCTTGGGTAATTAAGACTTTTGTTTCTCAGTCTCATTGCATACAGTGTTTCCAGCTAATTATAGCACATTACAGTATTATCAATTCTTACACTTGGAAATAAGTTCACTAACCCTGACATATGCAAAAACATACAGACAAAATGTACAACACAAAAAACTTTGCATAACTACTAACATATACTATATATATATATATATATATATATGACCCATGGTAGCTTTCAAGGTAAAGTACATAAACCCTGATCGTTGTAACACAGGAAGAACTATGGGTCCTGTGAGGGGAAGATATATATATATATATATATATATATATATATATATATATATAAAAAACATATATATAAAACATATAGTGTATATATACACTACTCTCTTCTCACACTACATTCTTACAGAAAGGCCCCCAAACCAAGAATTAGCAAGCTACAATTAATATCCAAACAAAGTTATAAGATCAAGGGTTCACAGCTTTATAGGAGGTTACTATGTTAATGGCCATAGGACCTTTACCAGGCTAGCCATGTTATACTCATGTTCCCACAGGCCATTTCCTTTTGCCTACATGTCTGAGAAATAGATTCCAAATAGTAAAGGGTCCAGTATAAATCTATAAACCCATGTAGTACCTTAAACACTCAAGATATAACTAATAAATGAAAACTATAATATGAAAGGTTAATACTTTTCTGTAGTGAAAACATACAATCCCATTGCAGATTGAAAAGTATTACAAGCATGCTTCATTAAAAAAGTAAAATTGTAAATACCCATTCCATCTGAATCCCAGTGATTTGTTTTTTTTCTCTTAGAAAATATAAACAAAGTGTGTGCATTTTGTGTGTGCATTTATTTGTAGTGTGTGTGTGTGTGTGTGTGTGTGTGTGAGTGTATGTGTTTGTTTGACTATGTGTGTATGTGCTTGTTGCTTCTGCATGTGTATGTATTTGTAGCATATGTGTGAGTGTGTGTGTGTGTGCTTGTTGAGTCTAGGTAAGAGAGAGAGTGTGTGTGTGTGTGTGTGTGTGTGTGTGTGTGTGTGTGTGTGTGTGTGTGTGTGTGTGTGTGTGTGTGTGTGTGTGTGTGAGTGTGTGTGTCTGGGAGCTTGTTGCGTATGTATAAGTATGTGTTTTGCATTACTGTGCACGTAAGTACCAAAATGAGGCCTCCCCCAATATCCCTCAGTAGTCTGTGCATCCATGTATGCATGTATGTATGTATGCACAAGCACCAAAATGAAAATCCCACCCAAAGACCCCTTCTGTTGTCTGTCTGTCCATGTATGAATGCAAAAGCACCAAAATGAAACACACCCAAAATCCCTTCAGTATTCTGTCCATCCATGTATGTGTGCACAAGCACCAAAATGAAAAGTCCCCCCAAATATCACTTCAGTAGTTTCCCATATATGCACAACCACCAAAATGAAACAGTTCCCCTAATGACCACCCCCTCAGTAGTCTGTCCATGTATGTACAAAAAGCAAATGACATCAAAATTAATAATTTCCCCCAAGGATCCCTTGCATACTTTGTCCAGGTATACACAAGCACAAAAATTAAACATTTTCCCTAACAACCCCTTCAATACTTTGTCTATGTATGTACAAGCACTAAAATTAAAAAGCTTCCCAATGACCTCTTCAGAATCAGCAAGTAATGCTAATGCCATTCATTGCCTTAGACCCAAGACCCTCACCCAGTACTTTTCCTGCCCAGTTACCAAACAAAAATAGATAAGTACTGTAGAGGCTGCAACTGTCTACAAGAAGACAGTAATATATTTAACATACCACCACCAGCATGGCATTGACAGCAATGGACTTCTAACTTCTTCAAACTTCAGTTGCTCTTGAATGAGGAGTGGAGCGAGGACTAAGCAAAACTGACATCAAAATGAATCATTTCCCCAAGGTTCCTTTAAGTAGATTGTCCATGTATGCTCAAGCACCAGAAATGAAACATTTTCTCCAATGACCCCTTCAGTCAGGTTTGTCCATGTATGCACAAGAACCAAAATGAAACATTTCCCCTAACAACCCTCTCAGAAGTCTGTCCATGTATGCACAAGCACCACCAAATGAAATCACAATGAATCATTTCCCCCAAGGTTCCCTTAATTACTTTTCCATGTATGCACAAGCACAAAAATAAAGCATTTTTCCCAACGACTTCTCCAGTAGTCTTTTTGTATGCATAGTAAGCACAAAATTACATCAAATTTAATCATTTTCCCCCCAAGGATCCCTTACATACTTTGTCCATGTATGCACAAGCATAAAAATTAAACATTTTCTCCAATGACCCCTTCATTACTTTGTCTATGTACTGCAGAGGCAGCAACTGCCTGCAAGAAGGCAGTAATATATTTAACATACTACCACCACCACAGCATTGACAGCAATGGACTTCTACTAGTCATCTTCAAACTTCAATCACTCTTCAACTCTTGAATGAAGAGTGGAGGGCAGCGAGGTCTAAGTTCATGTCGGTCTAGCCAGCAGTCTGCAGATGATGAAAAAGCATGGTACGGTCACACAAACACAATGGTTTTAACTGACAATGTGTACACCTTGTGACCTGCCACTGAACCCTGACCAGTCCACACTGAACTATTAAGTCAGTCAGTTGGGGGGGGAAGGCAGACCAATGTACCTGCTTAGGGGGTGCTTACAGTATAGCCCAGAATCTGAAGTTGAACCCCCTGCACAAGTGGAAGTCGAGAAAGCCAAACAGAAGCAGCAGCAGAGGCACAGCACAACAGTGCAAACTATTGCGATTGACGGATCCTTATTCAGCTGCATCTCTGAGCCACGGCTATTTTTTATTATTTTTTTTAATAAGATGAGCTGCTTAGGATGCAAAAGTGGGGGGGGGGGTGCCCTTCACCCATCACTCTATGGTTCCGGCACCCATGTCTACAGTCATGTGACCATCCACTGGAAAAGGCTACATCAAAGCTCACTTCACTAGGGGAGTAACTGTTTACAAGGCTTTCTTTTAGCATGTCCCCATTTGTGAGAATTGTTGCTGAAACTACCTGTCATACAGTTCATACCTTTATGAAATATCACTCTCTCATCTGTACTTCAGGACTCAGACTTCTCATTAAGGTGGGAAGGAGTGGGATGAAGCAGTATTATAGCTATTTTGAAGGGATGAAAGCTGAAAGAGATGATAGAACTAAAAGTAAGTATTAGAAAATTTTTATAATAACATCAATTACTGGAGAAGAATACAATTTCAGAAATGCTGGAACAGATCAGAAAAATATACAGTACAGCATAATGAAACACATCTCATAAAACAAATGGGCTAACAGCGTAGCCCATTTGTTTGAGAGGTGATTGACTAGTGCCAAAAATGTAAAATAATGCAATGATTAGATGGCAGTGATCTGCAGTGGACTAATGCACGACACTAGATTTGTTCTGTTGATTTCTTATTTGTCGCAAATAAAGCAAGATATTGTGAAACTGAGTTGATTACTAAGCAAGCAATAATGCCTGACAAGGGTGTTTGTGTGTTAAAGTGTAATTAGCACCTGTCCAGGGGTGTTATGAATCCAGACACAGCAGGACCTCTACATCCCTGGAAGGGCATTAATTACACATTAACTCACACCCTGGAGTACAATATTGGGTGTAGAAAATGGGCTGTCTGTAAAATTGTTGTGTTTTACTATTTATTTTTTTAAGTACTATATTATTTTTTGTATATATTTTTGATGTAAAATAGTTCCTCTGACTAATGTTTCAAACTTGCTGTAGTGGCACCTAAGCTGCCATTTCAATTCCTTTAACTCTAAACATTTGTCTGCTGGTCCCCCCTCTAGGGCCCAGGTCAACATGATCAATGATTATAAATTTGAAGGAATGGGTAGGGCTACTGTTGATGTGCTTAAATAAAGCACTCTTTTCATCCCTTTTACTAATACACTATTGGTGCTGGTAAATACGGTCCTTAAGGGCTCTTTTGGTCTTGCCTATATAAAATCCTTCACAGCCCTAACACTTGGCCACATAAATAACTCCCTTACTGTCACAATAATACTTGTGTGACAGTACAATATTCCCATAGCCTTGTAAAAACGGTTTCCCTTCACAAGATCGAATTACTGAAAGCTTGAAACTCATAAGATCAAGTTCAAAATCTCGAGTTTCAGTAACTCGAAATTGTGAACAGGAAGTGTAAAAAATTAGATTAAGGGTTTTACTTACCTTTTTGTAGGGGGCTGGATCCCCCTGTACTGTTCCTTCCTTAATGTGCAGGTTTCATGACCGCACTTCAGCGGAGGAATGGAAAGTGTCCTGTTGTGTGCTTATACATATAGCGCATAATGGTACATTTCCATCTCCTTTGCTGTAGTGGGGTGCAGGGGCACAACCCTCCTGCAAAACATTAGAAAAGTGTTTTTACTTTCTATGAATACTTGAGATTTTGGGCTCAGGCTTATGAGTTTCAAGTATTCATATATTCGATCTTGTGAAGGGGAACCATAAAAACAGGCTCATACCTTCTATAATGTATTTACATTGCCTGAAATAGCCACATTTGACCATCCCACCATTGTTACCCATCATAAGGGGCCTCTCCAACATTGTTTTAAGACTAATATCTATTTTGTATACAATAATTGTTTTTTCTCCTACCTTATTTAACTTGGCATCATAAATAGCAAAAATGTTCCAATTCCTGACAATAATAGACCTAATTTGATCAAAGTGTAAATTGAAGGGTAATACCAAGGCCTTGCCAAATACATAACTACTGTCTTTGCCTGTGTTACCACCATCGGACCCACCAATTATACTGGCACCACCAGTTCTTCCCAACAATGGAGTGTATATACCCCTTTCCCACTTTTTGTTCACTGCTTCAAAAGTACCATTCAGGAACAATGAGGGGTACCCTCTCTTATCCAACATTTCTCGGAGTCTCCAACATTCCACACCATACATAGTCTCGTCACTCACCATCCGGGCTAACCTAACACATTGTCCCTTCACCAGTGATTTCTTCTGGTGAAGGGGGTGCCAGCTATTAAAGTGCAACAATGTGTTGGAGTAAGTTGGCTTTCTAAACAAGGTAGAGATAAACTCCTTGATCACTCTACTCTTGATAATACTAACAACTAAATAATGAATTTGTTCAGTTTGAACATTCATGGTAAATCACTGGTGAAGGGACATTTGCATATTCCTCTAATCAGATTATCTGCTAAAAGGAGTTGTCTCTTTCTCTACAATATGCCATTATACAGGAGTTCCTCCAACCTCCTGGCCAGGGACTGACAGAATTTCAGCACTAAGGGAAGCTGATTGTGGAACTAAAGAACTGGGGCTGAAATATTCCATGGTATTCTCTTTCTTCATTTTTGGAAAGTCTGTGAAATGAAGAACTCTCATCTGCACCAACACAGTCCTGTGGTAAAGACTCAGGATCAGTTGCTGCCCACCTTTAATTTCTCTGCTGGAACTACAGGTGGTGGTTGTGAACCTGGGTGGGGCAGAGTTGGACCATGGTCAACTGGGGCCCTAGGCAGGGCACATGACTGCCCTCCCACAGCCATACCAGTATCCTACTATTTCGTTGTGTCCCCCAATTACAAGGAAAAACTGTTCAAACCTGTTAATGTGCATATTATTTTTTTTTATTTGTACAATAATCACAGATTTGTATTTAAATTAAAACTTTTGTTTTATATTTTACAGCAAAAATACTGACAGACATTTGTTAAAACAAAACAGTCTCACACTGAAAATAGACAGCATGAGCAACAATAAACTCCTGTTCTTCTGCAATTCAAATTTATTGAAAATGCATCTGGCAACCCATTAGACTACAAGAGATCTGATGGGATTCATAATCAAACAGCATGTAATAAAACACTAATTAATGCCTATGTGAAGGGTTCAGGAATTCGAAAGACAAATGTGTAATGAATTTGATAACAGCTTGGGACAGCCCACTGGATGCAAGTGCCTTTTTCAGGTGCAGCTGATGAATACTGTCTGGCGAAGTGACATAGTCAGAGACACACAACAGACAAATGTGAAGGCTGGAAAACTCAAACCATGCACTACAGAAGCAGCTCATTAACAGCTCAAAGCCTTACTGCTCTGAATCATACAGACTGTTGTAGTGCAACACGGTGCATTTCACACATCTGTGTGCCTGCAAAAAACAAGCTTAACTAAAATGTATTCATGTGTTCTAATTCCAAAGCACTGTCTAGTTAAGTAACTTGCTAATTGTCACACAATAGGAAAATGAAGGAGGAAAGATGCAAACTCTGCCCACTGCCACCAGAAGCAGCTCATTTCACAAGTCAGACCTTTAGACTTCTCAGCTAACTGCAAGAATAGTAATTAAGTAAATGCAGAAATCTTTATAATCCGGTGTTGTAGAGAAGACTGTATCTCAGTAATATGCAACAATGCTTACATAGTGAATGCTAAAGATCAGATGATTCTGATCATCACTCCAAATACTGCAGACTATATGAACTGACAAATTTCAACCCTTTTGCAGTTGCTGGAGGCTGTAAAGGAGAAGCTGCAAAAATCTATTACTAGAATGCAGCACATTTAGACTATATTACATAATCTAGGCCAATTAATGAATTCATAGATTCATAGACTGTTATTAAGCTAATGAACCAAGGGGCCTTTCTAGGCCTAGCCAAGTTTTCCTAAAAGAATAATGATGTCCTGCATTAAAACTGGACATTGAGGCTCACCACTGCGGCCACATAGTGGTCAAAGGCAAAGTTATTATCTACGTGCATACCCAGATTCCTGACCACCAGGTCAACTCTTAGTGGTGTATTATCAACATGGTAATTAGCTGGGATGGTTGATTTCCCAAAGGGTACAATTATGTATTTCTTAACACTGACTTTAAGATCATGGCTTTGGCACCATTTATTAGTCAGAGATAGACCTTCTTGAAGAATGCTAGTGTCTGCAGCGGACTTGATGATAACCCCCAGCTTGCAATCATCTGCAAACATAGCCATAAACTTTAACATTTGCTTCCATTTCAGAGAAGCAAATGTTGAATTAATTGGTTATTTAGTGCAAAAGAATAACCGGCGGGCCAGTGTGGTGCAGCGTGTTAGCATCGCCCACAGCAAGAGGTTCTCTGGTTCTTCAATTCTCTGGGGTGGGGGTGCTTCCCGAGTCTGCATGTCCTCCCTGTGGTCTGGTGTCGTGTGGGTTTCCTCGGGTCCCAGTTTCCTCCAACATCCAAAAGACATGGATTGACACTCTAAACTGGCCCTAGGGTGTGAGTGTGTGCCTGTGTGTGCCTTCTGTGGAGTTGGGCACCAGGAAGCACGGGGGCCGGGCTCCCCTACTGCCACAACCAACTGCACGAGATTCAAGTGCTTGTGAGACCCTGAAAAAGCCAAAAGAAGTGCAATGAATAAACCAAAATAATTAAAGACAATATAAATGATGCAGCATTTTTTGTTCAACAACCTAGATGTCATACAAAAAGGAGCAGTATTACTGCATACAACATACTTTTTTTTTTTGGAGGGGGGTTACATGCTTGCAAGTCACCTACATCTATCCCTAGGTCTTCTCTGTCATCAATAATAGCTGTTCTTTGTGACATTACTCAGTGTAGGTCTGACCTATTTGAATGGATGATAATGTCATAATGTTGCTGCATATACCTACAGAGTCAACAGAGCCATATTATGGACAAATGGTGCCCTATGCAGGGTACTGAATCGGGCCATTGCCAGCCATACCCATATCCCATTACTTGGCTGTCTCTCCCCAGGTACCATAAACACCATTCAAACCTGACAGTGTACCTAATATCTTATTCTTTATGTTCACAATTGTCACAGATATTTGTATTTTATTTAAAACCTTTATTCCAAGTCTTACAGAAAAAAAACACTGACATCCATTTTCTAAACAAAAAAACAAAACAGTCTCACAAAGAAAACAGGCTTAGCATGAGAAATGGTAAACTTATCCTCTTTTAAAGCTCACATTCGGAGACAATGCATCTGACAACCCATTAAACTACAAGAGATATGCTGGGATTCATACTCAAAAGGCAATGAGGGAAGTGCTAATTAGCGACTATGTGAAGGGTACACAAAATTAAAAGATAAATACATAACACATTTGCTAACAGCTTCGGACAGCTCACTAGACACAAGTATCCCTTTTTTGAAGCAGCCCAGTACTTACTATCTGGTGAAGTATCTTGGTCAGTGTCACAAAGAAAACAAATAAAAGCATCGAACCCAGTACTACAGGAAGCAGGTCTTCAACAGCTCAGACTTACTCATCTGCACTAAGTGCTAGACAAACTGTCGTAGCCCAAACACAGTGCATTTCCTACATGTATGCCTGCAGTAAACAAGCTAAATTAGACATATATTCACATTAAAAAGACTTCATAATGACCAATTTATTCACAACTATATAAGCACACTATCAACATTCAACACAAAAAGGAAACTAAGGGTCACATCCAAAGAACGCAGCTCATATGATGATGCTACTGTTTACTACAGTCAATTTCCTTCTTGTATCCCATAATGTGGTGGTTGTCCTGGAGACTATTAAAGAGCCTAGCCCAAAAGCACTGTCTGATCATGTGACTTACTCAAGTAAAGGGCATAAATAAGAGGCAAAAGCAGAGATGTTTTACAAAGTTAGAGACACACAGGCAAACTGGCAGTTGGTGTGGAAGATTAAGCCTACTGTTACCTGTAATTAAAGTATATGGTTTGATTTTTTCAAGCTTCTTAATCAGAGAGGGACATTTCACACACACACACACACACACACACACACACACACACACACACACACACACTAGGGTTACCACCTGTCCCACTTTGTTGGGCAGTTGTATCCTGATAAAAAATGGCAAATGTCCTGAGATTGTAGGACATAATTATGTCCCATATTGTAAAATACCTAAATGTTATAAGAAACAGAATAACACACACACACACACACACACACACACACACACACACACACACACACACACACACACACATATACAAACACACTGTTTCTCAAGATGGCACAAGAACAGCCTTCTCTATTTTGTAAATGGTGGTGTCTTTACAAAATCAAACTTGTTTGCTGTAGGTTCTATAAATTACACATTAAATGGCAATGTTTCCCATCAAGCATCAGTGTTTAAAAGAGCAACCTCTCTATAAACATTAGCTGCAGCTTTTGTAAATGGCAATGTTTACATAGAACCATCATAACTTCTCCATAAATGGAATCAGCATTTAAAAGAAATGTTCATATTACCTGTGTGCTTGAAACATTTTTCCCAGCTGGTCAGTCACTGCAAAGATTGAAATTACTTAAAGTAAAATAAGCAAGATGATCTTTGATGAGAAGACTGCTGCTTGCCTTGTCTTAAGCTAATGCAAAAAGACCCACGCTACAGATGTGAACTCCAAGAAGTTTTTGCTCATTGGCTCATAATCAGAGCTACTGAGTGAGGTGATAATGCCAAGTATGTTGCTAGGAGATAGTTTAAGTAAATAGGATATATATATATGTATATATATATATATAAATATATATATATATATATATATATATATATATATATATATATATATATATATATTTATATATATATATATATATATATATATTTATTTATTTATATATATATATATATATATATATATATATATATATATATATATATATATATATTCACACAAACACATATGCATATAAAATCAAATGCAAAGGGAGCAGAGCAGTTAGTTAACCCCCCCCCCGGCCAGCACCAGGCCACCATAAGCAGCTGTCTAGGTTGCTTTGTATTGGGATCACCAGAGAACCATACAGTCCTTTATTATTAATAATATTTTTATATAAGGTAAATTTATGAATTGCTCCATCTCAAATTAATAATTAACTAAATCTGCACAGGTTAATTAGTATTGATTAGTGCCATTCAACAGTACAGTTCTGTTTTATTCATTCTTACTTTGCTCATGTTTTTTTGTTTCAAAAGTTTATTTTTGGAAAGCCATTTCTCTTTTTAATGATATTGCCCCTATATTATTGTGTGCCAAACTTTAGGGACAAAGCCAGTGCTAAACTTGGGTTAAATTGTTTAAGGAGTCAGGGCTTCCTTTGTAATATTCATTAAATGGCATTGTATATTATCAAGTCCCATGCAAGAAGTATTTTTAGTCCTTGAAAGAAAGTACGTTTCATGATATTTGATGACAATGGGGGTCTGAGAGCTTCAGGAATAAGTGGGCATTGAATATTCATTTGTGGGGTAAAGTGTAAAGTGAATTTGTTAGGTAGCATGTCAGCTATGTCTACCAGGTCAGAGTGGGTGGTGCCATCGTTAATAAGGTCTGATCAATGATGGGTACTATTTCTTAGTTTCCTAACGTATCCAAAGAAGTATTTGTAGCTGTCCTTAGCTTTAGATGCTAGCCTAAGTTCAGTAGCTGCCTTGGCAGTCCTAATAGTTTATTTATTTATTTATTTTTTAGTCAATATACTATTGTTATCCTTGATTTGAGGGCCATTAGAACTGTATAATTTAAGGATTTTTTTTTTATTTTATTGTAGAATTTATTTATGTTGGTGGACCACCAGGAGGGTTTCTTATAAACTTCCCATTATTTTTGAATCAGGTCGGTACTGTCAGTTGGGAGCATGTCATTTCGGTGAATGCAGAAACAGTGAGCGCTATTTACTGAAATAACTTTTGTTGACAGTGGAGTTTGCTTTTATCTCCACTGTTGTGCGATCTTAGAGTTAGTATATATAAGTTGGGGTCTACCTGATAACACCGACACGCCAAAACACCGACAATGAAATGACCGACACGACAAAACCGAAAGTTCAAAAAACGAAACTTCACATGCCCGACAAACCACAATCCTGACAATCAACAAAACAAATAACTTTCCCGAAAAACACACACACAACACAAGCACACCAAAAACCTTACAAACCTACACTAAACCTTATATACACAACTATATATGCACTAACCTTAACCCAAACCCTAACCCTAAGGTTCTTCACTATCGCACACTTACCTTACCAGCACCCTAACCCTAACTCACTTAATCCGTCCCTAACTCTTAGGTCTGTCACTATCGCACATTTACCTTACCTGCACCCAAACCCTAACTCACTTAATCCGCCCATAAACCTTATGTCCGTCACTATCGCACACTTACCTTACCCGCACCCTACCCTAACGTCCGTCACTATCACACACTTACCTTACCCACACCCTGACCCTAACGTCCGTCCCTATTGCACACTTACCTTAACATGTTGGTGTTCTCAGCGTCGGGATTCTCAACTGTCGGTCTTCTCTGTTGTCGATCTTCCAGTGTTGGTTATCTCGCTGTTGGTCATTTGCAGTTTCAGTTAATTCAGGTAGACCCATAAGTTGGTGGAGGGTGATGGAGGTAAAAACTAAATTATTGAGTTGTTTGTCAAAGATGGTTTCTGTGAAAGGTTTTCTTTTTTTCCATTTGCTGAAATCACCTTTGATGGCTCAACACGAATCCCTGTTAGTTCTGCAGATTTATCTAAGTGAGCACAGGGCACTGCTCAGTCACTGTCTGGAGTTATGATGGAATAAGTGAATCTTGAAACTTCATCATATAATTTCATGAGATAGTGTTATCTTCATGTTTAAAGTTCTAATAGTGATGGTCACAAGTTTATGATCTGACTTACTGGGGGGAAGGAAATACTATGGGAATAGTACATGAAGAAGTTATATTTGTAAGGACTAGGTCAAGAATAGTATGCCATCTGTTGGGGTTATTAACAATCTGTTCTAGACACCCTTTGTCTATGAAATCTAAGAAGTTTTTGAGTATCCTACATACCTCTCAACTGTACAGATTTTTGCAGAATGTCCAACTTTTGTCTCATATTGTTGGTCTGTTTCTCATAAAATTGTGGCTTTCTGCCAATCATTAGCAAATCATTGGGTGGTGATGTCAGAAAATAATAATAGACATTTTAGGTTCAGACTTCATACCCTGAGAAATTCATGCTAATGTAAAACCTGTTATTTTCTCAACGTTCTAAGTTTGTAAGAACAATATTAAAAAAATTGTCGCTAGTTTTGAGCCTTTGAGCCTCCATTATTCATCACTTTGCCCATATTTCGTGCTCTAAGAGGTTAAGAGTTATGCCTACATTTGAGGTCTAGGTGCTTCAGCTTGTTGGTGAATAAAGTCTCATAAACGAATGGCGTTCTTCTTTATAATGAATTTATAGGGAGTTCATTGATACATCTAGGAGCCTTAAATGATAATCAGGGGACATAGGCTATGAGCTGATAGTTTGTTTTGTTTAGTGTGATTTGGAACTCAAGGAGCTCTGTAAGTAGGTTTGTGAGAGCCTGTCTAGAGGTGATATGGTCCCTAACAAATATGGAGATGCTACAGCAGTTGCCAATGGACCTGCAAGCACACAACGCAGGTATAGAGGGAGTGCTTTTGGAACATTTAAACCACGTTTCTATAATTATACAGACATGAATGAGCTCCAAATGCAGAAGGCCTCAGTGTCAGGCATTTTGGTATTGAGACCTCTGGCATTGAACTGAGTCAATTTTCTGTGATCTTGTTTTGGAATTTTATGTTAGTTATGTTGGGATGTCTAACAGTTAGAGTCTACATGAACGATACTGTAAGGGTAGAAAAGGCTTTAGCCAGTATGCTGAATTCTTGAAGGACTGACAAGCATCTAATCCCATTCTGACACATACAGGAACATCATGGAGTGACACCAACTGAAGTCAATTATCTTTTCTTTGTACCTATGCATCATTCTTAGAGAAGAAAGGATTCTGCTCAGGCCTAGTGTCTTGCCTGCATTTGTGACATGCATGGAGAAGTTCAGCATATATCTTTGCATATACGTAACATCAGGGTTTTGCATGCCAAGTCATTCACTCCCACTTGGACCAACACTGTGTCATAGTTATATTTGCCATGTAAAAACGTCTTAAGAGCCCTTGAGATATCAGAGCTCTTGGCACCTGTAAGATAAGTCACTGTCACCCTGACTTTGTCCAGCCTAGTGAAAGTCAAATCATTGCATCTGACTATGGAATCACTAACACTAAAACATTTTTATTTGTAGAGTGGTCCAGCATACTGTATCAGACATGATTTCAATCCTGGTGACTTTTTGCTGGGAGTGTGCCATGAGATGTGGTGTTAGATTTTCACTGACACCTAGTTTTTGTTGCTCTAGGAGGCTTTGGAAAGGACTTTTTTAGAGCCTCAGCGTAAGAGACATTTTAGTGGGGGGAGGTATAGATTGCAGTGGAATTGTGTGATTCTCACTGTCTGCTCCTTTTTGTGACAGTAAGGCCTCCATGTTGGTTAAAAATTTGCATCTGTCATAAACAGAATGTCTGGTACTAAGTAGAAGTTCAGTATCTGTGAGCATCAGGCAGTTGCTACACTGCCTAAGGATACTAACCACTATGAGGCTGATAACAGAAGGAGAGCAAGCAAGCAGGCTGACCTTTCATAGTAGTCCAGGGTACTGTACTAATTTAAATGAAATAGTTATTGGAATTTACTGTGGAGGAAACATCTAATTGTGTTAATTAGTACAGCATCTATGTGGTATTAGGCACTTCTGTGTGGACCAGTAGTGCACAGAGTGGCTTGTTGCACAACTGCAGGCAACTGACTGTACTACAGGTATTGCTAATCACAGTCAGTGATTTGGAGTGGTTTGGTGGTATAAAGAAAAAATATCCCTCAGGATACCTATGCATGTGTGTGTATATATGTTGTGTATCTGTGAGTGTGTGTGTGTGTGTGTGTGTGTGTGTGTGTGTGTGTGTGTGTGTGTGTGTGTGTGTGTGTGTGTGTGTGTGTGTATACACACACACACACAGATATATATATATATATATATATATATATATATATATATATATATATATATATATATATATATATATATATATATATATATATATATATATATATATATATATATGTGTGTGTATATATATATATATGTAAACTGATTTAGCTGGTATGCAATGGGCCATGGCTCGACACTGTCATTTGACTCCCAACTGGAGAATGGATTTTAACATGAGTGCTGCTGAGGAATAGGATCACCGCTCTCCTGCTGGATCAGACAATTTCATCAGGCTGTGATTGTCTTGATGAAATTAAAGAAAGTCATACATTTATATATAGATGCATGTATATGTATATTTGGCAGGCACCATTTTTAAAACTACAACCACCCTTGTCACTATCATATGTTCATTTATCAGTCAACTCTGTTACCTGATTGTTTCCAGCTCCTTCATAAGAGCAACTAACAGGGTATCTACCCACTTCGCTCGCCACCCTGCCCCCTATTTCCTCCCACCCCCAGTGGTCCCACCTTTATTACACTCACAAACCCCTCCCATCTTTCCAGTAGCCAACCACAGTGCTAACCCAACACTACCTGCTCCATCTTCCCACTACTATCACACCTCCTCAACTAACATGTACAAGCATACCTTACCTATGCTCACTGAATGCACTCTCCTTGCATATCTTACATCCTACCAAAGCTCCATCATTCCCTCACTCAACCACTACCACTGTACTACTACTCACACCACCACTCATGTCTCACCCTCACTCAGCTCCCCTCCCACCAGCTCAAGAAACATCCCTATGCACCCCCCACATATTCTACCAACTATATTACTCAAACATAAAGCATCCCTACAACTTAACACAGTAATCCTCCCACCATACCTATTACCCAAAGAGCACAATCATAAAGTTTCCCTTATAAACAAACACATTCAAAAACTGAGAAAACTAATAACCTCATGCATATCTAAACTAGCCCTAAGTGGCGATATCCACCCCAACCCTGGCCCTACCATCTCCAACCCCAATCCTCATAATCAGACTAGAAACCACAACTTCTCCCATATTACAGCCAATAGAAAGCCAAGTAACTTCCTTCTACTAAGCCTAAATATTAGAAGTATATCCAACAAAGTCCATGAACTCCATGCCACCATAGACTTGTACTCCCCAGATATAGTCATCCTGACAGAAACCTGGTTAAAACCTCACATTATGACCTCAACAGCATTACCACAATCAATAGAACGTGCTGGAGGGACAGGTTCATAACCCAGAGACTGCCCATGCTATGGAATAAACTTCCCATACATGTCAAACAGAGCACCTCACTGGCCCTCTTCAAGAGAATTCTTGATGAGTGGATGGGAAATAGAAAATTCACCCTGGGATCACTCCAGTGGCTCTACTCAACAGAGGCACTGGAAACTAAGGTTAGGTGGCATGATGCCAGGGTAATCCTATGGGCTAGGCTTGTAAAGGCTCCAGGGCCATTAGCCTAGTACATACCTATGAACCTATGAACATTACCAGTGAGCAAATACTCCCTACAGGTTATGACATACTAAGAGTAGACCAGCTAAACAAGAAAGGAAGCGGTGTAGCTATAATATTTAAACAGCATCTAAACATCCAGATCTTAAAATCATCAGCTCCACAAATAGGCAATGAAGAAATAATATATACCAACCTCAAAATAAACCAAAACAAAACCATCAACATAATTGGATGCTACTTCCCACCTGGCCAAAACATCCCTCCACTAGAATACCTCCTCAGCTTGTCTACCCACCATCTCCCCCAAGAAACTATAATTTTAGGTGATTTCAATATTGACTGGCAGTCCTGTTCTGGCAACCATCCAACCCATCATGTAAACCTTCATGGCATCACCCAACTAGTCCAGTCACCAACCAGGATAAATAAAAACTCCAGCAAGCACTCTACACTGGACTGGATACTAGTCAGTAAGAGCCCCCAGTCATATATAACAGGCTGCTTATCAGATAGCCTCAGTGATCACTCCCCAACATTCCTACTCAAAAAATACCTATACCAAGCTAAAGCTGTCATCTACCGTCAAATACATAAAAAACTAAACTTTAACCCACTCACATTCATCTCCTCCCTCAAAGAATGTAACTGGCATCCTCTAAAGTACCTCAGTCTTGATGACGCAGTTGAATTTTTTAATACTACCTTCCTGGGCATCCTTAATTACCATGCCCCCATAAGACTTTCCAGAATCAAAACACAACCCTCCCCATGGCTACAGAAAACCACTAAGTCAGAAATGAAAAACAGGGATAAAGCCTGGGAGCACTGGTGCAAAACCAAAACCCCCTCAACTAGACAGAAATTCCTAGAACTACGCAATAGAGTCAAAAATCTAATAAAACAGGACAAATTCCAATACTACCAGTCTGCCCTAGACTCCTCCCAACACAGCCCCAAACAATTCTGGTCCTCCATAAACTCCATCCTCCACTCAGTTAAAGTCAGTACCCCTCCTCCTAACATCCCTCACTCCTCAGAAAATATTGCTACCTCGTCCAACACACACTTCACACAAACCATACTATCAATAGCTAAACAACACAACCCCCCTCCCCTCCAACCCACACCTTCAACTAGTAATCTCCCCACTGCCTTCTCTTTTTCTCCTGTACCTACCTCCAACATAAAAAAAGTCTTAACTAAACTTAAGCCCACCAGATTAGCAGCAGACAACCTCCCAAGTGAATACCTACAAATTGCAGCTGATGCTCTGGCCTACCCAGTATCCATCTTGATTAACCGATCTCTGTCATAAAGTTACGTTCCCACACTGCTGAAAGTATCACATATAATTCCCCTCCACAAAGGCGGACCCTCCACAGAACTAACCAATTACCGCCCCATATTTATTCTCTCTCCACTCTCCAAAATACTAGAGAGATGCATACACTCTCAGGTCTCAGACTACTTCCTTATTAACAACCTCCTTTCCAATACTCAGCATGGTTTCCGACCAAACCATAGCACCACCACTGCCTTACTCTCCTTTACTAACACTATCCTTCAGCATACAAACAATGGCTATCTCTCCTCTGCTACTTTCCTAGACCTATCTAAAGCATTTGACATGGTCCCACACAAACAACTTATTTCTGTCCTCAATAACCTATCCTTCTCACAATCGGTCACCAACTGGTTTCAGAGTTACCTGTCTGACCGCCAACAATCCGTTGTATGGCAGAATGACATATCTCCCCAACTACCTGTCTCCATAGGGGTTCCCCAAGGATCCATCCTTGGACCCCTACTCTTCTCTGTTTTCACCAATAATCTAGCCTCTGCCACCAAACATGGTACACTCATACAATACGCAGATGACACAACCATCATCTGCTCAGCCCAGTCCCTACCCAAACTGCAAAAAGTCACACAGGAAGCCTTTTCCTCTGTTGAAACTTGGTTATCCGATGCCCAATTAATACTCAACCCAAACAAAACTAAACTACTCATCTTCCAACCCATCAAACATAGTCAAAACAACTCTCACTTTAACATCACAGCAAAAGACAACACCACTATATACCCAACTGAACACACCAAATTGCTAGGAGTGGAAATAGACAATGAACTAAAATTTGACATTCACATATCCATGACCATAAAAAAAGTCCACAAAAAACTAGGAGCGCTATACAGAAATAAGCAACTTCTCACCAAAGCAGCAAAGATTTCAATAGCAAATTCCCACCTTATCTCCACCCTACTTTATGCCTCTCCAATATATACCAACCTAAGGCAATGCGATCTAAACAAGCTAGAGACCTGCTACAACAAAATCGCCAAATTCGCCAGAGGGGCATCCTACCATAGTCACCACTGTCTCTCACTTGCTGAACTGTGCTGGCTTGAACTCCCTTACCTCCTTCAATGGTATCAACTTTCACTTGCCCACAGACTAGTAAACCATCCACTAAATGTCCCATCCCTCCAGAATCTACTCAAACCCTATCGCACCACCAGACCACTAAGATCCAGCAACAAAAATCACTTGCAGATCACTAAAGCCAATAACTCTGCTGGTGAAGCACTATTCTCTTGCACCATAGCCAAATTATGGAACTCCCTCCCACCCATAATTACCCCCATACCATCATGCGCCCACTTCAAAACTTTACTAAAAGCGCACCTAAAAACATGCTGGCTATGCCCTTGCAACTCCCACTCTAATATCACTCACCCCATCCAACCACTACCTTTCTTTCCACTCCACTAACTACCTGATTATAGCAAGCTCAGATGCTCATAAGCCAGTACTTATTATACAGCAGGAACGTCTTATTGTAACATTTGTTAATGTCTGTTATGTACTTCACAGATAAAGATTCTAGTTGTCTACTGATGTACTATGTTCTTCATCTGTAAATATGTTGTAAGTAATTGCTATGTAAATTGTTAATCACTATGTAATCCAATGTAACTACTGTCTGTTTATTTTTAACTGTGGAGCTTTTCTCCCTGGGCCAACGCTGAAAATGGACCTATGTCCAGTCGGACACTCCCGGTCAACAAATATAAATAAATAAATATATATATATATATATATATATATATATATATATATATATATATATATATATATGTATAGATGTTCTATAAATTATCAAAAAACATCAAAATGTAAACACACACACACACACACACACACACACACACACTGGCATGTCAACATGCATGCTCTGAGATAACCAGAAACATTCATATGAAGTGGTTTAAATATGTGTGGGTTTTGTTCAAGAGCAACATTTGAGAGAAACAGGAGACTAGCCACTGTGCAGGCCTTGGAGTGACAGCACTGCAGAGGTCTGTGTTGATGACGAAAGAGCAGATTCATAGGATTATGCTGGATTCCCTTTTGGAGGTTTATCTTAAAGAATTGAACAGACTACTACAAAATCAAACAGACCACGGTTTCCAAAAGGAAGAGGGTTCCTGCCCCTGCTTCCTAAAGCTCTGTTGGCACAACATTAACCACCCACTGATTTGTATTATAATATTAAAACTGTTTTAATAATCATGTCCTTCTATCTAGAGGGTGACTCACTAGACCCTCTTCCTGAACTCTCTGCAGTGCTCATAGTCGATGCTTTTAGTTAATTCTTGCTACTTCCTCTTTTAACTAAAATTAACAAAAAATTGGTTTACTTACAACTCATTGAAAAACGTTACAGATTTCCTAGAGAACACTATGGCTTCCTTACATTGATCTCTATGATAGTTTCATGGATCCTTAAAAATGACATTATAATGACAGTGTGTAGAGTACTTCTTGCTGAGGTTGTGTTCATTCAGTAAGGACAAGTACTTAATTCTTCTTTCTGAGTTAAGCTATATTGGTTTTCCAGGTATTTGAAAGGTCAGCTCTTTAATATTATCTCTGTACAGACTAGTGATGCCTTTAGGTGTTTCTATGGTTACATCCTCTAGACTAATAACTGTAAAACTATTCCACTTGGGTAATAGAAGATTACATCTTAAAGTTTAAATTTATTTATTTAACATTTGTTGACCAGGAAAGTCTGACTAAGACAGAGGCCATTTTCAGTGGAGACCCAGGGAGAAACGCTCTAGACAATGATGGCCAGCAAAACTGCATTACAAGTTGTTGTCTGTCTAGAGCAGTTAAAGATACGGAATATGATTTGCACACTATTTCTTTGTACTGTAATAATTTTAATATTTCTGCAGCTATATCAACTATCTAGTGACACAGACAGAAAAGCACAGATGTATGAAGAAATTGTTGCTGGCAGCATGTGTATTGTTGAATAGTTACTATGACTGTAAGCTGTTTTTACACCATTACAAAAATTAATATGGCTTAAAACCTCAAGCTGAATGAATGCAACCATTGCAAAGATTTATTTGTGCTAAATAGTTTGCAATTTATAGTTTTCTACTAACGCATATGGTTTTAGAGATATGAACGATTATTTAAACTGTGAGGCGATAACTTCATTTTATTAAGGCTCAGGCCACACCCATTTGAATTTAGAGTACAAATTCAAAAAGGTTCCGTTGCAGGGAATATGTTAAAACTGCTTCAATAATATCTTTACATTTACTCTGTACCGGAGGAGATTCTTGGGGCTCAATTACGGATCCAGTCTTATCTTCTGTTTATATTAATTCTTCCCTTCTGATGTTTACTCAAAACAACTCTCACTTTAACATCACAGCAAAAGACAACACCACTATATACCCTACTGAACACACCAAATTGCTAGGAGTGGAAATAGACAATAAACTAAAATTTGACATTCACATATCCATGCCCATAAAAAAAGTGCACAAAAAACTAGGAGCGCTATACAGAAATAAGCAACTTCTCACCAAAGCAGCAAAGATTTCAATAGCAAATTCCCACCTTATCTCCACCCTACTTTATGCCTATCCAATATATACCAACCTAAGGCAATGTGATCTAAACAAGCTAGAGACCTGCTACAACAAAATTGCCAAATTTGCCACAGGGGCATCCTACCATAGTCACCACTGTCTCTCACTTGCTGAACTGGACTGGCTTGAACTCCCTTAACTCCTTCAATGGTATCAACTCTCACTCGCCCACAAACTAGTAAACCATCCACTAAATGTCCCATCCCTCCAGAATCTACTCCAACCCTATCGCACCACCAGACCACTAAGATCCAGCAACAAAAATCACTTGCAGATCACTAAAGCCAATAACTCTGCTGGTGAAGCACTATTCTCTTGCACCATAGCCAAATTATGGAACTCCCTCCCACCCACAATTACCTCAGTACCATCATTCACCCACTTCAAAACTTTACTAAAAGCGCACCTAAAAACATGCTGGCTATGCCCTTGCAACTCCCACTCTAATATCACCCACCCCATCCAACCACTACCTTTCTTTCCACTCCACTAACTACCTTGATTATAGCAAGCTCAGATGCTCATAAGCGTAGTACTTATTATACAGCAGGAACTTCTTCTTGTAACATTTGTTAATGTCGGTTATGTACTTCACAGATAAAGATTCTAGTTGTCTACTGATGTACTATGTTCTTCATCTGTAAGTAATTGCTATGTAAATTGTTAATCACTATGTAATCCAATGTAACTACTGTCTGTTTATTTTTAACTGTGGAGCTTTTCTCCCCGGGCCTCCACTGAAAATGGACCTACGTCCAGTCGGACACTCCCGGTCAACAAATATAAATATATATATATATATATATATATATATATATATATATATATATATATGTTCTATAAATTATCAAAAAACATCAAAATGTAAACACACACACACACACATATATATATATATATATATATATATATACACACACACACACACACACACACACACACACACACACACACACACACACACACACACACACACACACACTGGCATGTCAACATGCATGCTCTGAGATAACCAGAAACGTTCATATGAAGTGGTTTAAATATGTGTGGGTTTTGTTCAAGAGCAATGTTTGAGAGAAACAGGAAACTAGCCACTGTGCAGGCCTTGGAGTGACAGCACTGTAGAGGTCTGTGTTGATGACGAAAGAGCAGATTCATAGGATTATGCTGGATTCCCTTTTGGAAGTTTATCTTAAAGAATTGAACAGACTACCACAAAATCAGACAGACCATGATTTCCAAAAGGAAGAGGGTTCCTGCCCCTGCTTCCTAAAGCTCTGTTGGCACAACATTAACCACCAACTGATTTGTATTATAATATTAAAACTGTTTTAATAATCATGTCCTTCTATCTAGAGGGTGACTCATTAGAACCTCTTCCTGAACTCTCTGCAGTGCTCATAGTCGATGCATTTAGTTCATTCTTGCTACTTCCTCTTTTAACTAAAATTAACAAAAAATTGGTTTACTTACAACTCATTGAAAAACGTTACAGATTTCCTAGAGAACACTATGGCTTCCTTACATTGATCTCTATGATAGTTTCATGGATCCTTAAAAATGACATTATAATGGCAGTGTGTAGAGTACTTCTTGCTGAGGTTGTGTTCATTCAGTAAGGACAAGTACTAGATTCTTCTTTCTGAGTTAAGCTATATTGATTTTCCAAGTATTTGAAAGGTCAGCTCTTTAATATTATCTCTGTACAGACTAGTGATGCCTTCAGGTGTTTCTATGGTTACATCCTCTAGACTAATAACTGTAAAACTATTCCACTTACAGGGTAATAGAAGATTACATCTTAAAGTTTAAATTTATTTAGTTAACATTTGTTGACCAGGAAAGTCTGACTAGGACAGAGGCCATTTTCAGTGGAGACCCAGGGAGAAACACTCTAGACAATGATGGCCAGCAAAACTGTATTACAAGTTGTTGTCTGTCTAGTGCAGTTAAAGATACGGAATATGATTTGCACACTATTTCTTTGTACTGTAATAATTTTACTATTTCTGCAGCTATATCAACCATCTAGTGACACAGAAATGCACAGATGTATGAAGAAATTGTTGCTGGCAGCATGTGTATTGCTGAATAGTTACTATGACTGTAAGCTGTTTTTACACCATTACAAAAATTAATATGGCTTAAAACCTCAAGCTGAATGAATGCAACCATTGCAAAGATTTCTTTGTGCTAAATAGTTTGCAATTTATAGTTTTCTACTATGGTTTTAGAGATATGAACAATTATTTAAACTGTGAGGCGATAACTTCATTTTATTAAAGCTCAGGCCACACCCATTTGAATTTAGAGTACAAACTCAAAAAAGTTCCGTTGGAGGGAATATGTTAAAACTGCTTCAATAATATCTTTACATTTACTCTTTACCGGAGGAGATTCTTGGGGCTCAATTACGGATCCAGTCTTATCTTCTGTTTATATTAATTCTTCCCTTCTGATGTTTTAGCAATTAAGATGTCATTATATAAAAGTGATATAGCCATTAATAAGTCATCCTCTTATGCAATCATTATGTTTGTTTTGATAGTGTCTTGAACCATCTTATCCAATGGCTTACTGGGAGGATACTTTTTTGAATTGGAACAAAACCAATTGTTTTATTTTTGATGTTCAGCACCGGGGCTGTCTTAAAACGTTCCTGATTAACTAGACATTGTTTATTGCTCTAATTAGTCTATAGAATTTACTACTCACAATGTTATTTCTGAGGTTAATAAAATAACATTTTAGTTATGGAAGAACTCAATGTTCATCTTGCCTGCTGGTAAAATGATAACAGAGAAAGGAATCCTTCCTCTACTGGAATGTACCCACCGGCTTGTTGCCCATCTCGTTCTCTCTACAACTGCAAGAGACTTCAAACTCTGAATACTAGAATAAGTAAGTTCATAGCACTTGCAGTTAATTGGCAGCATCCCAGTAATTTGTTGCAGAGAGTATCATAGCTCCCTGAGCTAGCCAGACCTGACCTGTGGTTGGCTATTTGTAGCTTAGCTCCAAGTTTGTCTTTTCATCACTTATTTCAGATCCTTCTTCTATGTTCTCTTTATTATTTATTTTCACGTCTAATTTCCTTCTATTTCTGTTTCTAAAATTTCTTTTCTTTGTTCATTTTTTCTCTTTTTCTTTCTCTTTACTCGTATTTTCATTTTTACAATCCAACCATAAATGTCCAATTTTGTTCACTTTATAACATTAAAATCCATATTTTTGCATCATGTCACATTCCCTCACAAATATAACATTTTCTTTTATCACAGTTACTTAGTAAATGTCCTTCTTTTCCACACACGAAAAACATGTTTTGAGTTGTCCCCGGTATTTTACAATACTCACATTCTCCTGCACATTTAGCATGCTTGGTATACGTAAAATGTTTTCTCTTTCTATTTTTAACCCAATATTATAATTCCATCCACCAGTCCATAAACCCCTTTTATAATAAACGTTTGCAATGTCCACTACTTCTTTACATAAAGTTTTCTGGTGTCCTTTCAAAGTCTCACTTTCTACCTCTGTGCGAAAATATACATCAATTTTCTTTTTTGTTTCCCTGTTAATTGCTTTTATTACATAAACAGTCAGTGGATTATAGTCTTTCTTTTTTTTTTCATATTCTTCAAGAAACATTTCCATTGAAAAACAGTCTCAAATATAATGTCACTAAATGTCTCTTTGTTAATAAGAATAAATGCTATTAAATTGTCCCTTACTTCATACCTGTCCATTTCTTTGTCTTCCTTACTTTGAATACTTACTACATACTTCCGTTTTCATTTTTTTCTGCCTTAATTTCTGCTACTCCCCTATTGTCTTCTTTTACTTTTTCTGCATATGTTTTCTTTTCCATCTTACCACCATTCTTCAGGATTATCTCTGCAGCCTCCTTTTGTGTTTACTCTATAATGTCCCCACAGGAAACATCTCCTTCATTTTCTGTCTCACTCTGCATCACCATTTCTTTAAGTAAATCATCCTGCAGCCCTCCCGACTAGAAGACTGTAATTCTACATCCGTCATTTGCTGACTTATCGACATCAAACAGATATCTTTGAAAACTCTCCTCAGAATCCTGCACACATTCTCCTGTATCAATATTTGCTTTCTTCTCCATTTCTTTCACCACTTCGTTATCTCCTTCTATCTCCATTTGCCTCCCTGTTTCTATGGGCCACCTCTGTGCCTGGTACAGAAACAGGAATTGCTCCTGAAAAAGGGTCCCAATTGCAACAAAGATAAATAGGGGAAGTTCCCAGATGCTCTTCCAAATTTCCCCCTAGAAGTATAAATACCATCTTGAGTCTCCCTTGAAAAGAGGATACTAACCTAGTGGGGCTAACCTGGTCAACAAAGAATAAATAAATATAACCTTTTCTCTGAAATCTGGTGGAACATGTTCTAAAACAAAATAACAGGACTTCCCATCCTCAGGAAAATGAAAAATATTTCTACATAATACATTATTTTATGCCTTCATTTTGATGTCATACTGGTGCTCTGAAATACGCTTCCTTAATCTTCTACAAGTTATTCCAATATAAGTATATTTAGTTTAGTATTATTATTAATATTAAGTTTAGTTAGGAGATGATAGTCAGGTATTTTCCATTCCATAGTTAGAGGGATGAAACCCAAACAACTCTCATTCAAATAATGGCCGGGTGCTGGAAATGCTGATTGTTGGAGGGTGGGAGTTAGCTGCCAATGCCAGCTCACTAGTACTGGGTAGACAGTTGGTGGTCTTGTCTTGCCACAGGAACACCCACTGGGAAAGGCCCAGAACTGTGCTCCACGTGCTCTGGAATGTCTTGGCATAAACCTGCTGTTTAGCTTATGCATTAAAGTTATCATGCTGAGCCTTGTCAGTTCACCTATTACATCATGCTTGTAGACCAGTTAGTAACATTTTTAATAAAGTTTGCAAAGAAGAAAAGTTTATATACAAAGAAATGCACTTTTTTTCTGGTTTAAGAAGATTGATAGGTTTTTCCTTGATTTGTGTTGCTGAGACCTCCAAACACACTTGTTTTGTTTTTATTTTGTGGATATGCTAGTCTTTGTGGGGGTTTTTTGATATTCGTTCACAAAACATCCTAATTTATCACGCAATAATGGATGATTTCCCTACTAGCACCTCTTCTTCTCTGGCATCCTTTAATGCTGGAATGTGGGTGTAAAAAGAATGGACAAAAGGGGGAATAAGTCTTAATTGTTACATGGGGTCATAAAGATGTAGAAAATACATGTAACAAAAATGTAATAGAATAACTTTACTTCTAAGGATATTTAATCAAAGTTCAGTTCATCACACTAGGTATTGTGCCCCAATGTTTTGAAGGTTCAGGAAGGACTTCTCCTGTGGTCCTTGTAACTAATACTGGGCTCTATAGATTGTGTAACTACATAGTTAGGTGGTTCAATACTCAACAGCTCAACATGGAAAATATGGATGTGTGTGTGTGTGTGTGTGTGTGTGTGTGTGTGTGTGTGTGTGTGTGTGTGTGTGTGTGTGTGAGAAACGCTTGATACTGTATCCATTCCCATGAGGAGAATACATTTAGCAGAGCTCCTCCTTTATCTAATTCAAGTGTAACTTGAACAATTTGATGAGGAACAGGAACATCATCCCTGGTTTGGCACCTATGTCTCTAATGGACAGAGGCAGACTGTAAATTGTTCATTCCCAGGCTCCTGCTTGTAAATGTTTCATCTCTCAAGACTCAGCTTACACTTATCAAGCATGCCAGGACTTGTTAGAGATTTGGGATGCATGGCTAGGCTTAAAAAGGCCATTGTGGTTGTCAGCCCAGTACACATCTATGAACCATATATTAGAACCTACTATACAGTGCCAGTGAAGGACACTGATTGGCAACAAATCTTGACCTGCCTTTAGATTTTTTTTTTAATTGAGCACATTCTCATTTAGATTTTTAAGAAAAATTAAATGTACATTCAGACTTGAGGCATGTACAAAAAAGTAACTTATCTAAAAGTATATTTGTTTGGCTTTGTACATCTTGTTTAGCAATAGCACATCTATTAAGCTTTATTATCCAGGCTTTTAGTATTTCTAGCCAAGGATTCTATGTCAAAGGTCGGTTCACACTACTTTTTCTAAGACATTTGTATAACGTCTTCGGACTATTTGTACTCTTGGTGAAGTAAAGCTTTGGTTAGTCAGGCTGAAATTCAGACCTATGTCTTTAAAATTACCTAAATGTGAATAATGTTGAATGCTTTTTTTAACACTAACACTGTCTAATCTATATTGAACAACATGAAGCACAGAGGGTAAAAAATCAGAATGGCGATTACAAGGCCAGCTTTGATATGTTAACTAACATAACTTTCATTCAACATTACCATTCTTAACAGTCTGTAAGGATCCACTTTTGAAGAGTGGGCTTGTGTTTACATCTCTTTCTCTATGCACATTTATACATTGGCTGTGGAACATTATGTATCATTAGCCAACACTCCGAAAAAAAAATTTGGATGCTGAATTATTTGGCATGCTGTTTAAGAGATGCTTAACCTCCCATTGCTTCTTATGACCAGTTTAATAACTGACATGTTATAAAACTGGTTGGAGTATATCTAATTGCAGTTTTTGTCCAAAACTGACAACTCACACTGGGTTTGATTCTTAGGAGTTCAGAGAAAGCTGCAGCAGAAGAAATTTGTTTGGAGCAGGGTGCTAGTGGTTGAGTTTTTTTCAATCATACAAATAGTGGATATATTCATAATGTTTGATACTGACCACTCCAGATTGCTTCCCTGAAGTATTTTTAAAACCATGCCCATGTTTCTAATTGAAGAAAGTTTGCTTAAAACATTTTTAGACTAACAGTGTTAATTATAAAATGACAATCCATAGTCAATAAACATACTAATAGATCAGGTCACTGAAAATCTTTTCTTTTTTAGTACTGAATTCTAGATAGGTTATCATAATAACAATTTATGATGTGAAGACCCTGACTCAACAACTGCAACAGGAAGCCATTGGTTATTGTATGAGCTTTACCCTGAACTTCAGAGTAGCAAACATCTTCCAAAACATAAGGTCCCATTATGTCATTTATCTATTTGCAAACCAAGATTGCTTAATACGCCATGTATAATATCTGAAAAGACATGGTGCCATTCTGTTTTGTTGGGATTCTCTAATGTTGTATTAAGGGATCGTTTAGTTGGGCAAATCTAGCCCCTTCTCTTCATTATTATCCCTACTGCGTGTGATTACTTCAAGCGATGACGTTGTCCAAACTTTGAGACACTTTACTGCTGTGCCAAGGTACTGTATGCCAGGACATAGCCTGGATTTTGTTTCCCTTTTGGGACTTTATGCTTGGACTTAGATTTTTTTTCTTTCTGTTAATTCAATGTACAGTCTTGTGATGACATCTTAGACATAAGGGTATATATATATATATATATATATATATATATATATATATATATATATATATATATATATATCCTTTTTTTTACATTTGTTCGTTATAATCTACATGTTGTGGATGATTTGTTGATATTATAACCTTGTATATGTAGGAGTACTTATTTGTTAAAAGTGTTTCATTTTGTAGTGAAATTTGTTTTCAACGTTGCATATTGCATAAATACATACCACCTTACTAATTCTTTACCTATCTTTACCTCCTTGCAAAACCTCTAACTAATCCCTACATCTACTCTCCTTCAATTATATACATCATAAACAGCTATACACCTCCTCCTAAAGTTTCACCCCACCTCTTTACCTCTACTGCTCTTTCTTTACTACATTTTTTCTCCCTATCTCTCTTATTTTTTCCCACTCTACCACTATGCCTCTCCACACTATTACAATAATTCTCACTATATACTTTCATCTCTAGCTACTCTTCCATCTAACATCGCATGACACAAATCACATGCCTCTTAAACTTACACAGTCAACTTCTACCTACACACAAACTCTTCCTATTTATTCCTCAATAGGGTCAACCATGTTTTCTACAGATGCATTTCTACTAGCCAAAGTAAAAATCTTCCAAGAACACAAAGTCTACCATAACTATCCCAAACATTATTACTGCCAGAAAACAAAAAGACAGCCATACCACTCCACTCAAAACACCCTTTCTAACTTAATAAAATGTGGGGATATACACCCAAACCTAAGGCCTCTTTCCAAAATGCAAAACCAACCAAATCCCACCAGATCTCTAAACTTTACTACCATTAATATACAAAGCACTAGAAACAAAATTCCCCACTTCCATGCATGGTTACAGTTAAACAGATCTGATTTCACAGCTATGACAGAGACATGGCTGAAACCATGCATAAATAATACAGAATTTCTACCCCTCCAACTATTCATGCCTTAGAAATGATAGAACACACAAAAAGGGCGGGGGCATTGCCTTAATATACCCAAGTAGCTATACCATAGTTCCCTACTCAAAACCCATTCCACATTTCTCCCCTGCTGAACTCTTAGTTACAATATTAAATCTAAATAACCACAAAACCCTATGCATCATAGTTTTATACATCCCCTAGGCGATAACATTCCCATTCTAGAAGAGATTCTAGCCTGGTCATCCAAACATATTCAAAATGAAACTATCATACTAGGAGATGTAAATATAAATTGGTCAAATATCACCAATCAAAACCTCCAAACAAATATCAACCTATACAACTATACCTAACTAATTTCTGATATTACCAGGCCCAACAATCAAATGAAACAAGGCTCAACCTTAGATTGGATCCTTGTGTCTGTCCCAAATAAAATCTCCACTTTTGGAATTTTACCAAACGCTATCAGTGACCACCTACCAGCCCTCGCCATCCGCAAAACTACTACAGCGACCAGTAATCATCACTTAAAACTAATAAGAGACCTGTCCAATTTCTCTCCAGAACCTCTAAATGAAATCTTATATTATACATAACATTCCTCTACATGAAGCAGATGAATTATTCAATTCAACATTTCTCAAAATCCTAGATGAGGTAGCACCACCCAGAATAAAGAGAGTCAAGACTCACCACGCAACTTGGCTCACAAAACCCACAAAGCAAATCTTGTCGTCTAGAGATAAAGCTTGGAGAACATGGCAAAAATACAAAAGCCCAGCTGACCTGGTACAATACAAACAACTACATAATCAAGCCAAAAGACAGGTCATCAAAGATAAAAAAGACTATTACCATAAGCTACAAAACCAGCATAGAATAAACCCTCAAATTCTGGGGAACAATAAATTCCCTTATTCACCCAGGGTCTAACTCCAGTCCCTGCCCATACCCTGATAAACCCCCCTCAGATATAGCCTCTTGCTTCAACACATATTTTATTGACACCATTGCGAAGCTGACCACTACTTTCCCCTCTTCAAACCTAAACTCACCAGACCAATATACTACTTATTCTAAACCATCCCCACCACCATCTTTTTCTTTCAGTCCCATACCCACAAGCACCATAAAGAAGCTGCTTCATAAACTCAAACCCTGCCCCTGTGCTCCTGACAACCTGCCTGCTGAATTCCTAAAAATATCTGCTGATTCCATAGCATACCCCATTAGTATACTAATCAATAAATCAATCCAAGAGTCTTACGTACCCAAAATCTGGAAAAAAGCTTACATTCTGCCCCTGCACAAAGGAGGCAAAAATTCTGACATCTCAAACTTCCAGCCAATAGCTATTCTCTCCCCATCTCTAAAATACTTGAAAAATGTGTCCACACCCAACTAATCAACCATTTAATCAACACCCAACTACTCACCCCTACCCAACTTGGCTTTAGACCAGGCCATAGCACAAATACAGCCCTCATCTCCTTTTTGGATACAGTAAATCGAGCACGCGACTCAGGTCTGATCATCTCTTGACTCTTCCTAGACCTTTCAAAGGCATTTGATACAATTTCTCACCCCATTTTACTCTCTAAACTTAATAACCTAGGTGTCTCATCCCCAATCCTAAATTGGTTCTCTAGCTACCTTTCTGACAGATACCAATCAACCAAATGGCAGCAATCCTCTTCCACCTTCTTAAAAATCTCCACAGGTGTCCCCCAAGGCTCAATATTGGGCCCCCTACTATTCAACTTATTCATCAACAATTTCCATGAGTCACTAATACAGGCTGACATAATACAATATGCAGATGACTCAACAATTATCTGCACTGCAAAAACCCCTTCTGAGCTTCAACTACTAACCCAAAATGCCTTCACCTCCACCGAAAAATGGATGTCAAATAATCACCTCGCACTCAACCCAAACAAGACCAAGCTGATTCTATTCACTCCCAAAAAAACAACACCCTTGAACAGGGCTGAATTCTCTATCCTCTCCCAAAATAACACCTCCATAGAAGTTGTCCCCTGTACTAATCGGTTAGGAGTCACTATCGATGACACCCTAACTTTTGAACCCCACATACTCAATAACATCAAAAAGACACACCAGAAACTAGGTACCCTCTACAGACATAGCTATTACCTAAATAACAATGCCAGAAGAACACTAGCCTCTGCCTTTCTACTTCCATCCCTCCTATATGGTGCCGCCATCCTCACTAATATGCACTCTTCACTAAAAAACAAACTTGATATATGCTACAATAAAATTGCTAGATTTGCAACAAATGCTAGATCCTCATCACATCACTGTTCCTCACTGCAACAACTAAACTGGCTTGAACTTCCACTCTATCTCATCTACCTCCACTTAATTACTGCACATAAAATAATATATAAACCAACAGCTTGTCCAGTTCTGTCCTCTGTATTAACTCTGTACCATCCAAACAGACACCTTAGATCTGAAAACAAAATTCTACTTAAAGTCAATAAGCCTCGACTTCCAGCTGGCCAAATGCTTTACTCCTTCACTACCTCCAAACTTTGGAATAACCTCCCAACCTCAATAACCTCCATCTCATACCCTGCTCTCTTTAAAAAATCCCTCAGACAACACCTCTCTACCTACTGGTTATGCCCATGCCAAAAATACCTCTTCTTCTCTTCTCACTACTCCCACTCTCTGGGGCTACAGGTATGCACTCTTAGCAGGTCTGCAGCCATACCTATGACTGTTACTACACTGCCTAGACAAACCACTCTCTGGGGCTACAGGTATGCACTCTTTGCAGGTCTGCAGCCATACCTATGACTGTTACTACACTGCCTACACAGATTTAAATGCATGTAAATAATTGTATACGATGTTACTGTTTTTTCTGCCTTCCATCCAGTAATGTCTATGGCATCTATATGACCAAAAGTACATGTTAATATCATCGATGGACTACCATAAAAATGCAATGGAATTGCTAAAAAACTGTAAATAGTGCTACATTTTTTATATTTGTATTTTTGATATTTGTATTTCTGTAATGTTGACTTTTATGTGGAGCTTTTTTCCCTGGGCCTCCACTGAAAATGGGCTCACCTAGGCCCAGTGGACTTTCCCAGTAAACAAATGCAATAAATTAACAATAAATAAATAAATAATAAGAGGAGGATGAAGCTAGTAAAGTCTGATTTACAATTCATTTAATGAAAGTTGTTAGTTTGCAGTGGAATCTGATTGAGTTTTCACAATCACAGACAGAAATGGGACTGTTTCTGTACTGATGAAGTAACATTTCAAAATAATAGAATAGTTGTACATGTGAACAACACCCTTGTTTAAATTATATAGTTCAAAATCATCACGACTGTCCTGTCATCAAGACTCAAGAAAAATAATAGAAAACAACTAAAAATAAAAACAATTGCCAGACTAGTATGAAAGCAAAACCGATATCTTTATTAAAAGTGGCAAGTACTTTCATTTGCCATTGCAGACTTAACCTGAAATTTATTTTTAGTAAATTACACCGCTTTTTGAAAAGGCACTTGACTCATTATCATGAGTCACAAAAAAAAAAAAAAAGCAGAAGGGCTACAAAAAAAAAATCATTTGTAAATAGAAAAAGCATAAGTGGCAATTTTTTTTTATTCATTCCGAATATTTCCAAGGGAGCATTTACTACTCAACAGTCAAACTATGCTGTTAGCTTTGCCTCATTCTGCCCTTGTCTGAATTTAAATAACATATCTTGGTAGAGAAAGCCAGACCACAGATATTCCATGCATTTATACAGGTATTCCATGAATTTATAAGATGAATAATTTCACCAAAACACATTCAAAGTGTCATTTTCTCAAGGCAGTTATTGACAAGTGGAAATAAAAATTCAGGCAAAGGGTAGATCAGCTGAATCGGGCACAGAGAACATGTATTTCAGAAGGAGCTGAAGCTATAGTCCAATGTCTGGTATTTGTCATTCCACTTTGTTAACTGGGGTTAGAATATTCCAGATAAAGCTGTAGAGGAGACAAGGAGTGGAAGAGCTGTCATTGTATTTCAGACTAAGGGGGTATTCTGAATCACATGGCATATTTCTGGCAGGATTGCCCAGTGCATTATGATGAAACAATTCAAATCCCGCTGCAGCTCTGCAGTGATGTGAAGCCTCAGGCAAGTCACATGACAGTGATCTACTGGATAATGCCACATGTAAGTACAGCACTCCATGGATATGGCTATTATAAATCAACACATCTTCTCCTCCCTGAAGCCTTACACTGGGATTAAAATAGCCTCCTAGATCATTTCAAAGACAAGCTCTACCATATGGTTTTGAAAAACAGTGGTGAGAACTGAACTCGGTATTTTACAGAGTACACCCATTGCTGTCTATGGCAGCGGTGGGTCTGTTAGTACAGCACTAGGTACGTACTGTGTTGCTGTTTGTGTGCATGCATGTGTGTGTGTGTGTGTGTGTGTGTGTGTGTGTGTGTGTGTGTGTGTGTGTGTGTGTGTGTGTCTGTACTGGTCACTGCGGAACACTTAAAGCAGTTCCTCCAACTGTGTGTAGGTGTCTGATTCAGAGACATGGTAACAAGCCACTTATGAGCTTTTGCTCCATACAACTCTTGCATGTGTCTCTGAATCCCTAGTTAACTCTGTAGAACTAGTAGAGTACAAAACGAAAGTCTTGTCATTGCTACAGAGCAAACATTCTTGGATACCCCCTTACTGATATTCTACGTGCGGCCATCAAGCAGGTGGAATTTGCATAAAGAAAGTACTTAAGCTATTGATTTGAAAATCCTGAAGCAGTGTGCTTATCAGTCTGGGGTTTCACCCAAGCTTTAAATATGCCATCAAGTGCCAATCAACTCACAGTCATGAAGGAATATCTTGTCTTGTAAGTCACTTCTTCCTAAAGCCTAGGGACCTTACTAAGTACTTTTTCAGTTGTATTATTTTTCTTGAAGCAAAATCTTGTAAAGGTTTGGAGGAAAAGAAAGGGGCTGCTGTACATGGGTCATAACTTGTTTATTGTTTGATAGCAACCTTACCTTTGATCACCATGTCTCCACAGTGGTAAGAAGGGCATTCTATATTGCTCACCTCATATGTAAGGGCATTGCCTCCAGAAAAAAAAGTTATAACCTCCCTGTACTCTACCCTCATCAGGCCAGTAATTGAGTACAGTGCCCCTTTTGGTACTTACCTTTCCAAGCACTTGCAGCAATTGGAGAGACCACAAAGGTTCCTTACAAGGACAATTCAAGGTCTTCAATATCTGTCCTATGAGGACTATCTGAAATCACTGTCGCTTTCTTCTGTTTCATAGAGACTGCTCAGAGGCACTCTCTGCCTTGCATACAAGGCAATCTTTGACCCTGCTTTGTTTGGAATGCTGCATATCCGTAAGTCAAATGGTACATGGGTTACTTACTGCAATGGCCTTAACTTGGTATGTGATACTAATAGAACTTGTTGGATGGACAGATTTGTCTCCCAGAGGCTTCCATGCCTTTGGAACAGACTCCTGCTTCATGTCAAGCAGAACACCTCATTGGCCTCTTCAAATGCAATCTGGACGATGGGATGGTAACCATAAGTTCACCCCAGGGTTCCACCTATGTCTCTCTTGGACAGGGGTGATAGGTGCTGATCATGGAAATAAGGGTAAAACTTGGCTAGGCTTGTAAGGGCCCTAGGGTCATTAACCTAGTAAGCTCCTATGATCCTATGATTCCTTAAGAATGGGTCTGCACATTTTCTGTGGTACCGTAGCTTCTGTAAACTTATCTTGCTTTGAATGCAGTCCATTTCAGAAGAATTACACCAAGCTTCTAGGGGTCATCATAAATGACCAACTCAAATTTGACCTTCATATTGCCTATAACAGAAAAAAAATCACCCAAAACATGGACTTCTGTATCGTAATAAAAAATACCTCACCACTACTCCCAAAATTTCTCTATCCAATGCTTATCTCCTTCCAAGCCTCTTCTATGGGTCTCATATCCTAACAAACCTACAATCCTCTCTCCTGTCTAAACTATAATCTATTTACAACAAAATTTCTACATTCGCTGAGGTCATAACTACCAATCCCACCACTGCCTTGCTCTCAAAAGCCTAAATCCCAGAATTCCCCGACCAACGTCTCTCTCAACTTCTGATCATATATTCCATTCTGTACCAGCCCTCCTCTTGCCCTGACCTGGCCTCTCTTGTCTCCTACTATACCCCCTCAGATCTCTCCATAGTTCTGAATAAAACCTCATCTCAATTTACATTCCTAAAGACAAAACTGGGCAAAACCTGTATAGCTACCCTCCTGCCCAAGCCTGGAATAAACTTCCACTACACATCAGAAACATTACTCACCCTCTCAAAAACTTCCTTTCAAATACTTGGCTCTGTCACAGTACCCACCCACCCAAACAGGCTCCTAACTCCCTTATTTCCTTCCTGTCTTCTATCCTCCTCATCTCTCTCTCTCATGTCCACCTATTGCCCTAAACATCCACCCTGTACTCCCACTAGACTCACCATAATTGCATCTTCTACTCTCTTTTCCCTACTCGCCACGTCACACATTCCTCCTTTCCTAACACTGTGTGAACTCTCCTCTTATTTTGAAACCTCTCTACTACTTCTGATACCGTTATGCTCATTTATCTGCTAAAGTATCACCCAAAATGTCCTGGTATATGCCTGTTCTTCACTTCAGATGTACAAATGACTATAGCCTAGCTTTGTCTCTACTCCTAGACCCTTGCGTCTGCTATTATGCCACTCAAATTGCTAACGGTTTACACCTGTAAAAAAAGTTATGATGCACAAATGTTTCCATGTAGGATCTGTTTATACTATTCTTGTGTACACTTCATTTGTTATACGTTATATGATTTAACTTGTATACTTATTGTTTGCACTAATTGTGGAGCTTTTCTCCCCATACCTCCGCTGAAAAATGTTTTTTATACAGTCAGATTAACCCGGTCAACAAATGTCAAATAAATAAATATACAATCACAATGCTGAGGAGCAGACCAGGACTGTTTGATCGTATCAGCATAAAACACAGTATTTCAGTGTTCAAGTCAGGAAGCCAAAAACAAATCCACATATAGGCTAAAATCCAATAATTTATTGCAAGCAATGGCAAGCGCTTTCATCCGTGTGGGTTTCTTCAAGCCAAAAAGCACTCACAGTACAGAACTAATTTATATTCACAGTAGTCACTACAATTATGGCATCATATCCTGTTGGCTAATTATTCTTAAAGCATTAGTACATCTCAGTATACTATAAGCAACCTATAACATAACACATCTGTCAACAGGAACACAATAAAAAAGCCATGCTTAGAGTCTATTCAAGGTATATATTCAAAAACATAAAACTACTCATACATTAATGAAATACATCATATATTGCCTTAAAAATCTTTCACTCCTGTTTGTTTCTCGACCCCATATTAAGATCACTTAAAATAGACAGGAAACAGTCAACACATATCCATAAAATAAATGTAATAATCTACAATGAAACATTAAAATTTCACTACTTCTGTTCCGCCCGCAACCTAATAATCCACTTAACCGCTGTACTTTCAGTGTAGTTCCTCGTGTCCCCTCCCCTCATCCTAACAGTGTTGATTTGCAACACTTGGAACCTAAAGGAATGCTGTAAGTTAGTGTCCAAAACTTGTTTAGACAGGGCATTCTTAACTGACCCAACACGTATATGGTATAGATGTTCCCTAATTCTGTCCCGTAGCCTTCTATCCATTTTACCTAAGTAAAAAGCAGGGCATGGTATACAACGGGCAAGGTAAGCAACATGTTCTATTGTGCAAGTAGCTACGGAATCAAACTTAAATCTCCTCCCTGTAACTGGATGCACAAATACAGGGTCACTATTTAAATAACTACAATAATTACAGCTATTACAAGGGGTAGTACCCACAGAGGACATGCCCCTGATATCCATATGGGCAACCCTCGGATAACATAACAGTCTCTGTAGGTTCTTCCTATTCCTAAACTGGAAGAAACGTCTATCACCTACAATCTCTTTCAAATGTGGGTCTACCATAAGAATACCCCAGTTCTTAATAAAGACTTTTCTAACTTCACTAATGTCCTGTGTGTAATTAAGGGACAACCTCACCACAGAGTCATATTCAAAGCCTGCTACATCATATTGTTAGAGGGCAGGCGATATGTGCCTCTAGACTGAACTCTACAGATGATGGTTTTATAAAGGAACTGGCTGGTTTACAGAATAGGCTGGTTGAAAGATCTTACAGTTTAAATGAAGTTGTATCAGGCTATGAAGGCATTAATCTGTTGAGAAGGGATGTAGCTGCCCCTTATTTTTCTGATAGAGGTGGTACTGTTACCTTAATAGAACCAAAAGTAGATAGTAAGAGGCAATATGACTCTGTGGTGAGGTTGTCCCTTAATTACACACAGGACATTAATGAAGTTAGAGAAGTCTTTATTAAGAACTAGGGTATTCTTATGGTAGACCCCCATTTGAAAGAGACTGTAGGTGATAGACCTTTCTTCCAGTTTAGGAATAGGAAGAACCTACAGAGACTGTTATGTTATCCGTGGGTTGCCCATGTGAATATCAGGGGCATGTCCTCTGTGGGTACTACCCCTTGTAATAGCTGTAATTATTGTAGTTATTTAAATAGTGACCCTGTATTTGTGCATCCAGTTACAGGGAGAAGATTTAAGTTTGATTCCGTAGCTACTTGCACAATAGAACATGTTGCTTACCTTGCCCGTTGTATACCATGCCCTGCGTTTTACATAGGTAAAATGGATAGAAGGCTACGGGACAGAATTAGGGAACATCTATACCATATACGTGTTGGTCAGTTAAGAATGCCCTGTCTAAACAAGTTTTGGACACTAACTTACAGCATTCCTTTAGGTTCCAAGTGTTGCAAGTCAACACTGTTAGCATGAGGGGAGGGGACACGAGGAACTACACTGAAAGTACAGAGTTTAAGTGGATTATTAGGTTACGGGTGGAACAGAAGCCTGGATTGTATGATAAGATATCAGTTAAACCAGTATTGAAAAGCAGGAAATTAGTAGTGAAATTTTAATGTTTCATTGTAGATTATTACATATATTTTATGGATATGTGTTGACTGTTTCCTGTCTATTTTAAGTGATCTTAATAAGGGGTTGAGAAACAAACAGGAGTGAAAGATTTTTAAGGCAATATGTGATGTATTTCATTAATGTTTGAGTAGTTTTATGTTTTTGAATATATACCTTGAATAGACTCTAAGCATGGCTTTTTTATTTTGTTCCTGTTGACAGATGTGTTATGTTATAGGTTGCTACTAGTATACGGAGATGTACTAATGCTTTAAGAATAATTAGCCAACGGGATATGATGCCATAATTATAGTGACTACTGTGAATATAAATTAGTTCTGTACTGTGAGTGCTTTTTGGCTTGAAGAAACCCACATGGGTGAAAGCGCTTGCCATTGCTTGCAATAAATTATTGGATTTTAGCTTATAAGTGGATTTGTTTTTGGCTTCCTGACTTGAACATTGAAATACTGTGTTTTATGCTGATATGATCGAATAGTCCTGGTCTGCTCCTCAGCATTGTGATTGGATATTTAATTTTTTATTTTTGCGAGAGGAGCGCTTGCTTCCTGGTCTTTACCTTTGTTTGTTTGTCAAATAAATAAATAATAAATAAATAATAAATAATTAGCAGACAATGCTGTGGTCATGCAAATTCAGCTGGGCAAAGTGACAAACTAGTTTATTTTTAAGATGTCAGAACTGTGCAATCTGCATTGATGACATGGATAAAAAAAGGTTAAAAATGTTCTCATGCAGCACATAGAAAGTGAATGTCCACAGCTGCAGAAGCTACGCATTAGACTGCCACTTCTCTGTGGCATTATACTAATACCTCCTCACTTTTACACCTGTTGCTTCCAGTTTTCTACTCTTTTACCACAGTCAGTATACCTAGCACTGTTGGCAAAGCATAACTTTCTTGTTATAAATACCATTCAGTTTCTAAATGTTTCCGTTCCCAAGGTCCCCATCAGGTTACCATGGTTACACTTCGACCTAAGCATTCCATTATCTAGTATACTGTCCTTCATTATTATGATTATTGTATAGTAAGTTTAATTGGTCTTCACTGGACATGGGCATCACTGATTATACTGAATTTTGCTAGATCACATTACTTCTTTTGCACTTGACTGTGCTCATAATTATACTAAATTATTTGTGTCAATTACACAGAGATTAATCATGCTCCATTGTACTCCCATTATACTTGTTTACATTACATATTGCGCATTCATTTTATCATTTGTGTAGGAGTTTTTCTCTATGGGTCTCCACTGAAAATGGGTCTTGACTTAGCTTGACAACTTAGTTATCAACACATAGAATGAATGAATGACTAAATAGATAAGCTAGTAATAATTGAGTGTTGTGTGGTTTATTACATTATACTTGAATCCATATTTGTACATTATCTTGCCTTGAACTAGGTTTGCCCTGCTCCGAGATTACTTTATGTTATTTGATGGCAGAAGAAAACAATTAACCTATATTTATATGCACTTAACATTCTGTCTTATCTCCATTCCTCTCTTTCCTTCTCTCTCTATTTATTTCATGGCTTCTTAAATGCCTTTGTAGATTGCCTGTCCAGCTCCCAGTCCAACAGTCGGTTGCACATGTCTGCAACCTTCCTTTGTGAAGAAACACTTCCTCAGAATCAGGGAGTAATGTGTCCTTGCAGTCTGCTATCTGTGTTCCCCTCCCCCTTCTTTGTAGCTGAAATGGATTATTATTTATTATTTATTGACATTTGTTAACCGGGAAAGTCCACTGGGCCAATGACCGATTTTCAGTGGAGACCCGGGGAGAAAAGCTCAATACAATCACAGAAATTTTTACATAACATCAGCTTTAACTTTGAAAGTCAAGAAAGTTTTTACACAATACAAATTGAAGTAGATCTACAAGACAAATACATATTATAGAGGTATACAATCCAAGAAAATAAACCCAGTGTGTTAGATTTTTAGTAACTCTGTTTGTATATTCTCATAAGTAAGAAAACTGTTTAATCAATTCTGTTTATTCAGCCACAGAAATAAAGAAGGCAAGAGAGACTGGATAAGAAGACGGATAGTGTAAATTGCAACTATATTAAGTTAGTAAAAGTATTTGTAGTGTATAGTGGCCAAAACATTTAAGGTGGTTTAATTATATGACTACAAGAACAGACAACGTTAGTGTTCTTTTAGTGCAAATTTAAATGTTTTTAAAGAGTCTAGTTGAGTAAGAGAGAGAGAGGGAGCTCATTGGCAATGACATGGGAACAGGGACATTGTCCAGTTCTTTTGTTGGGCTTAGTTATGGTTAGGCGTTGATTGTTAGAGAACCGAAGATGTCGAGTAGGAGTGTGTATTTGTATTATAGTCTGAAGTGATGGGCAGACGTTTGGATTATTTAGTAGTTTGTGGGTGAGAGTAAGTTGGGAGTAATGTAGGTAATGAGGTAACTTAAACCAGTTTATAGATTTAATGGCCAGGCAATGATGTGTGCGAGTTGGCATGTTGCAGACAAACTTGGCTATTTTATAGTAGCATGACTGCAGTTTGTTCAGGAGAGATGTGTGTAGGTTAGTGAAAATGGGGCAACCATAGAGGAGGGAGGGTAGAAGTAGACAATTAGCTAATTTCAGCTTGGTAGACCTGCCCAAATAGAGTTTAGGCCTATAGAGTTTGCCAAGCTTAAAATGGGTCTTTTTGATCGAGTTGAGTATATGATTCTCAAAGGATAGTTTGTCATCAATTGGGATGCCAAGTAGTTTGGCTGTTTTTACAATTTTAATTTCTATACATATTGTTTTGACAGAATATTTTAAAGTCTACAGTTAGACGTTTGGTTGTGAAGAGTAAAAGTTTCGGGTTTTTTTTGGGTTTAAGTAGCAGCTGAGCTTCGTTAAGCCAAGATTCGATTGAAGTAAATGCATTTTGTGTTAACTTTAGGCGATCTGAGATGTTGCTAGAGGATGTAATTATTGTCAAATCATCCGCATATTGAATGAGTGTACTTTTCAGGGATGCTTTATGGAGATTATTAATAAACATGTTAAAAAGCAAGGTCCCAAGAACAGACCCTTGGGGAACGCCTGTGTTGTTGAGTAGGTAATCTGATTGTTTACTTTGCCATCTAACAGATTGTTTTCTGTTATGTAAATAGTTATGGAACCAGGGTAGTGTGTGTGGGGAGCAGTTTATGATCTCAAATTGTAAAAGTAGTTTTGAATGGGACACTGTATCAAAAGCTTTTGACAGATCTAGTAGGATCACTGATGTTAGTAGGCCTGCATTAAGAGCTTTGTATACAGTGTTGGTAAATGACAGTAAAGCTGATGTTGTGCTGTGTGCTTGCCAAAAACCATGTTGAGTGGGTGCGAGTAGGTTATTGTCTGTGAGATGTTTTAGCAATTGAGAATGAATACACTTTTCTAAAATTTTAGATAGAGGTGAAGGTATGGAAATGGGCCAGTAGTTAGAGAGATCAATGTGTTACCACCTTTGTGAAGGGGAATAATAACTGAGTTTTTCCATAGTTGTGGGACAAATGATTCAGAGATTGATCAGTTAATGAGAATGCTAATTAGAAAAGGTATAGAATCTGCTGCAAGTTTTAGGTATTCAGCTGGAAGACCATTGGAAGTGGGGGAGCATGGTTTTAGTTTAGAGAGCAGTCTATCCAGGTATAAAACAAACACAGAAAAACAGATAAATGGAAATGCACCGCTAGAGACCTCTCAGACCCTATCAGCCTGTTCTGGACATAGAATTCTTTCTTCCCTACTCTACTTATTAATGTAAGTCAGGAGACTGGGAATGAAAGACAAGAAAAACAAAAAAGGAAATTCATCTTTCACATTAATTTTATTTCATATTATTATCAATTATCAGCTATCTGAGCTTACAGCTGTAGCTGACTTCTTTTGAAACTGCTAAGAGCAGTGTTATTATTTATGGTACTGCAATATAAAAAATATATATATATATACTGTGACCTCTTCACTCATGAATTTGGGACATATCCAAAAATAATGGGGACAAAGGTCCAAGAGTAGGGACAGATTTTAAATAGTGTTTTTTATATGCTTAGAACATTGCCAGAGTAATAGGTTTTGCATTATCATGTGTTTTCTGAAGTATATGAAGGCTGAAATTCAACCCGCGGTGGTAGTGCTGCGATAGCATTGTCGCCTCACAGTAAGACACTGTCCGGTTCGATTCTCAGCTAGAGCGTCTTCTGTGTGGAGACATACATGAATGGGCGTACCTTCATTGAAGGTTGTGCGTCAGGCCTGGCAAGCCGGTACGTAAAAATCAACTGCCAATCATTAGCGGACTGGAGTTCCGCTGTGGCGACCCCTAACCGGGAAAAGCCGAAAGACACAAAGACAAATATGAAGGCTGAAAATCGATGATTGTCATTATCTAGTAGTCTTCAACAGTTCAACAAAAAACACAAAATTGTGTGAGGAACTAACAAACAAATATATATTATATATATATAAGGAAAACTCAGAGATGTTCTGCAGAATCAGGGAAACAGAAAAAGGTATGGAAGTCAAGACCCAGTCTCTGTGTCCTTAAAGGTACTGTTTGGCTGATTGCAGCAATTATTGAGACACTCCTTCCTAATTCCTATATAACTGCTGCATCAAAGTCATACTTGAGAAATTCTAACCTGAACATTATAATCAGATTCACAAATAAAGTGGTAATGGATGATCTCTACATAGTATTTTGTATCTGGCATGGCGTGATAATGCTATCTAAGCAAAGATATAGGGAACCACTCACGGACTAAAATTGCCTAATTTATTAATGCTAGTTCACACTTTCATATACAATGCTTCGACAGGCAGTAAAGCATTTCAAAACACAAGTGATATTTATATAACATTTAAAATCACATAACATAAAATCAATTAAGAATCACATGACAGATTACCTTAATACTTAAAGAAACATTAAATCATTACTATTTCTATTGGATGGCACAGTGGTGCAGCGATACCATTGTTGCCTCACAGCAAGAGGTTCTGTAGTTTGATTCTCGGTTGGGGTGGCTTCTCTGTGGAGTCTGCATGTCCTCCCTGCGTTTGTGTGGGTTTCCACCCACGTCACAAAAACATGTATCTGGAGTGGTTTTTCCCAGGTCTCTGCTGAAAATTGGCTTCGTTCCAAGTCAGATTTTCCCGATAAACAAATGTTAAATAAATAAATAACTAAAAAATAAATTTCTCTTGATTGTGCAGTTCTTTTAATACAGGTTTAATGCTAAGCATCCCATTTAAACCTGGAAGATTATGTGCTCTACACCTGATAATCCACTTAAATTCTTCTATTTCTGTTATATTAATTATGTCAACCCCTCTCATCTGCTCCTTAATAAACTGTAAAACCATAAATTTAAAAGAGTGTGTGTTATTTATTTCCTTAATGCATATATATGGGTTACCTTTAGAACGTCAACAGCCCACTACATTAAATTCCACTTCTCCGACACTGCAGAACATCAACAAATGAACAGCCGAAGTCTTCCACATGGTAAGTTACAATTTGGCCATCCAGAACTAAAAAACTGTCATTAAACCGACTAGACAAATGTGGGAGGCTACGCCCCCCCCACACCCCTAACTTAATATTCCAACTCCAAGAACGCACTACCGTAGGGGTACAGGGCAAAGTTCAGGTGGATGGCCAAATGGTAACTTATTGTGTGGGAAACGTCAGCTCTCCATTTGTCGATGTTCTGCCGTGTCGGAGAAGTGGAATTCGATGTAGTGGGCTCTTGACATACCAAGGTTAACCCATATACATATATATATATATATATATATATATATATATATATATATATATATATATATATATATGTATATATATATATAAATATATATATATATAAATATTTTTAGATTCACAACTTCCATAAGCTTGTAGTATAAATAATTTTCCATTTACAGGGGGTTTAGTATATTTCTCTCTCTCTCTCTCTCTCTCTCTCTCTATATATATATATATATATATATATATATATACATTTACAATAAATTCATCTACTGCAAGCATAAATCCCTTTTCTGTCACTTTTAATATAATTTATCATTCTCATTTGTTCCTTCTAACATAGTCTATTTCTCAAAGTTCTTGATTTCCTATATCCAAAATTAGGTCCTTCTTCCACTGTTTCTTTTAATTGTGGAATCTGTTGCAATATATGCCAGTGTGTCCTAATGATTTTCTTTGCACCATTTATTTTCCTACTGTAAGTTAGAATACACCTACATTCCTTTTTTATTACTAGTATGCATCTAACATTTACTTTTAATAACATAGTAAAAATTTAAATGTTATGGGTAGCCAGATTAAACAATAGGATATACAGTAAATATGGAAAATCAGTTAGATGTGATGGAGGATGAATTCATTAAGGGGGATATAATTGTAGAAGAAAAACTGATTGTATGACAGAAATAAAAAAAGAAAAGAAAATAAGAAGCAAAAATCCATATTATCAGAAAGAACTCATGAAGTACAGAATAATACTTATGCTTGCAGTAGATGTATTTATTGTACGTATGTATATATAAAGAGAAATAAATGAAACATCCTGTAAATGGAGAATTAAGAAGTGAAAAGTTAGTACAATGGATCTTATCTACGTTTCTTTGTATGTGAATATGAATAGTATATTTTGCTTTTGTTCCAGGACATCCACTGTCCTCTGTTTCTGTCTATACTGTTTAGTCTTAATGGTACATCCTTCCCCTTTGCATGTGTCTGTAGTGGGTAGGGGAGATAAGAACAGGTGAACTGGTGAGAGTCTTGGAATAACAAACAGGTAAGATTTAAAGATAGCCTAATATGCAAGGATACTGGCTATTTAAATTAGTGGAAATACATTTACAGTAGTAAAGTCATCAATACTTAAAAGAACATACCTCGTAAATTCACTACTGTAATTCTGTGACCTGGATTTTATTATAATTCTCTAATCCAGATTTGAATTTATTTTTAACATGACTAATGTATATCTGTGTAGCACATATTGAAATGTCAGCTGTTGTTATTGATCACCATAATGTAGTATTGAAGATAGCAAGGATGTGTAAGTCCTCTGCAACTTAATGAACAGCCTCAATTTATTTATTCTTTTGTTAGCTCTGTTGAGTAACCTAACACAGATGAACCATTTTAGCAATGATTCAAACCAATGGCGTAGACAAGCAAAGATTAAAGAATTGTATAGATTCAGTACAAAGTAGCACTAATAAGAGTTGCACAATCTCCACACTAAACAACTCTGGATGAGTTGTACAACCTCCATGCACAGCTGCAATAGATGATACAATATACACAGAATATATTGATCTAGAAAGGCTCTAAGCCACTTCTGCAACATCATCAGAATAGCTTAGAGAGACAGTTAGATCTCATAGAAGACAATGCTGCTTTGTAACAGACTTCCCATCCATATAACACAAAGTTCATCCCTGTCTATATTCAAACACAACCTGGATCTATGGACCAGAAACAGAACATCTACACCAGGATTTGAATAATTTATGAAATGTTGCTTAGGTTATATGATATACAGCAATATATGTGAAGTATAATGTTTGTTAATGTTAATTGAATACAGTTTGGTTACTTTTGTATAAATGTAAATTTGCCTGTGTCACAAGTGCTAATTCAATAAAGGTGTTTTAAAAAAAGGATTGTTCCCTTGTACTACTAAGGGACAGTGGTAGCTCCTACATGCTTTATCCCATAAATGGGCTCCCTCAAATTATCTGTGGTATGATCCCAGTTATTGTTAGCAGCAGAAATATATGATTATTGAACATGAGATATGTAAGGCCAATCTCTAACAAAATGTGATAGGTTAATTTGAACACAAAAAGGAAAACTGTCTAGGCATAAAATGGCCTTCAAAGACAGATAAACTAGTACTTACCTTTCAATATATGAACATATGCAACAATACAGAAGGTTATGACTCAGTCACCCAGCATATGATAATGTGTTTGAGAAATAGATTCAAGAAATTTACCTTTAGTGCAAACCTTCAGAATTGAACTTCCTGACTCAATTTCGAGAGCACATTGACAAATATTTATAACAGGAAAGCTGATCCTAATTCTTTTTAGCGTATGGAGCTTTAGCTATCATAATTTATTGCAATTTCAGAGAGAAAAAAGTAAATAGATACAAAGTGGGTAACAGCTTTGAAAAGTATAATACACTTAATACTACCACACAGACAGCAGACAGAAATGGTGTACTTCAGATCAACCAAGAGCTTTAAAAGTTGTCAGATATTTAAAATTGTCATACTTTGTTTTATTTTATTTTTTTTTTTTTTGGGGTATGTTTGCTTCTGATACTCTTTTGATTTGGCTGCGATTAATGCAGCAGGGTGAGGAGCAAATGTTACAGCTGCTAAAGGTGCAGAACCTTTCTGTTGTCAGAAAGGTGCATAACAGACGTATTACATGGAGCGTGATCATTTTGCTCTAAAATCAGGAAAAAGACAAATTGGTTATGTAGTCCTCTGACATCAGAGAGGTATGTATATGCAAGGCTTAGAGCTTTTATTCTCTACTCTTGTGTTATAACATACACAGCAGTCACCAGAAAACAGTGGTGACAACCTAAAACAACTTTTAAGAGCTGTAAAACACATTTTGCTGCCATACAAAAGCAGTCTGATGTGCTTAATACCTTTTAAAGCTGCTAGTACATCACAGGGATATTTAGTGTTCACCAGCAGTACTGTGATAGCACTAAGTATTTTACTGCTTTCAAAGTCATAAAAACTGTTGTTCCCCAACACCTTTTTTTTCTGCAACTAGTAGTTCATTGGAGGAGTTGGAGATTCATATACTAGAAGGACTCAGTCTGTCCATTCATAACTAAATATTTATGTGTTTTCAACACTGATTTCAAGAGTAGCTTCTCTAGCTTTGCTCTTGTGAGGTATTCAAATCTGTATACCAAAATTACAGGAATAAGGATAACACTATCTTCTAAACAGTTTTCAAATGTGAATCTTCTTTCACGTTAAAATGGATTATTAGTCTCAATGACTTAATGCAAACACATATTGCCTATAACAGAAAAAAAATCACCCAAAACATGGACTTCTGTATCGTAATAAAAAATACCACACCACTACTTCCAAAATTTCTCTATCCAATGCTTATCTCCTTCCAAGCCTCTTCTATGGGTCTCATATCCTAACAAACCTACAATCCTCTCTCCTGTCTAAACTATAATCTATTTACAACAAAATTTCTAGATTTGCTGAGGTCATAACTACCAATCCCACCACTGCCTTGCTCTCAAAAGCCTAAAGCCCAGAATTCCCCCACCAATGTCTCTCTCAGCTTCTGATCATATATTCCATTCTGTACCAGCCCTCCTCTTGCCCTGACCTGGCCTCTCTTGTCTCCTACTATACCCCCTCAGATCTCTCCATAGTTCTGAATAAAACCTCATCTCAATTTACATTCCTAAAGACAAAACTGGGCAAAACCTGTATAGCTACCCTCCTGCCCAAGCCTGGAATAAACTTCCACTACACATCAGAAACATTAATCACCCTCTCAAAAACTTCCTTTCAAATACTTGGCTCTGTCACAGTACCCACCCACCCAAACAGGCTCCTAACTCCCTTATTTCCTTCCTGTCTTCTATCCTCCTCATCTCTCTCTCTCTCATGTCCACCTATTGCCCTAAACTTCCACCCTGTACTCCCACTAGACTCACCATAATTGCATCTTCTACTCTCTTTTCCCTACTCACCACGTCACACATTCCTCCTTTCCTAACACTGTGTGAACTCTCCTCTTATTTTGAAACCTCTCTACTACTTCTGATATCGTTATGCTCATTTATCTGCTAAAGTATCACCCAAAGTGTCCTGGTATATGCCTGTTCTTAACTTCAGATGTACAAATGACTATAGCCTAGCTTTGTCTCTACTTTTAGACTCTTGCGTTTGCTATTATGCCACTCAAATTGCTAACGGTTTACACCTGTAAAAAAAGTTCTGATGCACAAATGTTTCCATGTAGGATCTGTTTATACTATTCTTGTGTACACTTCATTTGTTATACGTTATATGATTTAACTTGTATACTTATTGTTTGCACTAATTGTGGAGCTTTTCTCCCCATACCTCCACTGAAAAATGTTTTTTATCCAGTCAGATTAACCCGGTCAACAAATGTCAAATAAATAAATATACAATCACAATGCTGAGGAGCAGACCAGGACTATTTGATCGTATCAGCATAAAACACAGTATTTCAGTGTTCAAGTCAGGAAGTCAAAAACAAATCCACTTATAAGCTAAAATCCAATAATTTATTGCAAGCAATGGCAAGCGCTTTCACCCGTGTGCGTTTCTTCAAGCCAAAAAGCACTCACAGTACAAAACTAATTTATATTCACAGTAGTCACTACAATTATGGCATCACATCCTGTTGGCTAATTATTCTTAAAGCATTAGTACATCTCAGTATACTATAAGCAACCTATAACATAACACATCTGTCAACAGGAACACAATAAAAAAGCCATGCTTAGAGTCTATTCAAGGTATATATTCAAAAACATAAAACTACTCAAACATTAATGAAATACATCACATATTGCCTTAAAAATCTTTCACTCCTGTTTGTTTCTCGACCCCATATTAAGATCACTTAAAATAGACAGGAAACAGTCAACACATATCCATAAAATAAATGTAATAATCTACAATGAAACATTAAAATTTCACTACTAATTTCCTGCTTTTCAATACTGGTTTAACTGATATTTTATCATTCAATCCAGGCTTCTGTTCTGCCCGCAACCTAATAATCCACTTAACTGCTGTACTTTCAGTGTAGTTCCTCGTGTCCCCTCCCCTCATCCTAACAGTGTTGACTTGCAACACTTGGAACCTAAAGGAATGCTGTAAGTTAGTGTCCAAAACTTGTTTAGACAGGGCATTCTTAACTGACCCAACACGTATATGGTATAGATGTTCCCTAATTCTGTCCCGTAGCCTTCTATCCATTTTACCTACGTAAAAAGCAGGGCATGGTATACAACGGGCAAGGTAAGCAACATGTTCTGTTGTGCAAGTAGCTACGGAATCAAACTTAAATCTCCTCTCTGTAACTGGATGCACAAATACAGGGTCACTATTTAAATAACTACAATAATTACAACTATTACAAGGGGTAGTACCCACAGAGGACATGCCCCTGATATCCATATGGGCAACCCTCGGATAACATAACAGTCTCTGTAGGTTCTTCCTATTCCTAAACTGGAAGAAACGTCTATCACCTACAGTCTCTTTCAAATGTGGGTCTACCATAAGAATACCCCAGTTCTTAATAAAGACTTTTCTAACTTCACTAATGTCCTGTGTGTAATTAAGGGACAACCTCACCACAGAGTCATATTCAAAGCCTGCTACATCATATTGTTAGAGGGCAGGCGATATGTGCCTCTATTTTGAACTCTACAGATGATGGTTTTATAAAGGAACTGGCTGGTTTACAGAATAGGCTGGTTGAAAGATCTTACAGTTTAAATGAAGTTGTATCAGGCTATGAAGGCATTAATCTGTTGAGAAGGGATGTAGCTGCCTCTTATTTTTCTGATAGAGGTGGTACTGTTACCTTAATAGAACCAAAAGTAGATAGTAAGAGGCAATATTAATAGTAAAAATTTAGATGTTATGGGTAGCCAGATTAAACAATAGGATATACAGTAAATATGGAAAATCAGTTAGATGTGATGGAGGATGAATTCATTAAGGGGCATATAATTGTAGAAGAAAAACTGATTGTATGACAGAAATAAAAAAAGAAAATTAAATAAGAAGTAAAAATCCATATTATCAGAAAGAACTCATGAGGTACAGAATAATACTTATGCTTGCAGTAGATGTATTTATTGTATGTATGTATATATAAAGAGAAATAAATTAAACACCCTGTAAATGGAGAATTAAGAAGTGAAAGGTTAGTACAATGGATCTTATCTACTTTTCTTTGTATGTGAATATGAATAGTATATTTTGCTTTTGTTCCAGGACATCCACTGTCCTCTGTTTCTGTCTATACTGTTTAGTCTTAATGGTGCATCCTTCCCCTTTGCGTGTGTCTGTGGTGGGTAGGGGAGATAAGAACAGGTGAACTGGTGAGAGTCTTGGAATAACAAACAGGTAAGATTTAAAGATAGCCTAATATGCAAGGATACTGGCTATTTAAATTAGTGGAAATACATTTACAGTAGTAAAGTCATCAATACTTAAAAGAACATACCTCGTAAATTTACTACTGTAATTCTGTGACCTGGATTTTATTATAATTCTCTAATCCAGATTTGAATTTATTTTTAACATGACTAATGTATATCTGTGTAGCACATATTGAAATGTCAGCTGTTGTTATTGATCACCATAATGTAGTATTGAAGATAGCAAGGATGTGTAAGTCCTCTGCAACTTAATGAAAAGCCTCAATTTATTTATTCTTTTGTTAGCTCTGTTGAGTAACCTAACACAGATGAACCATTTTAGCAATGATTCAAACCAATGGCGTAGACAAGCAAAGATTAAAGAATTGTATAGATTCAGTACAAAGTAGCACTAATAAGAGTTGCACAATCTCCACACTAAACAACTCTGGATGAGTTGTACAACCTCCATGCACAGCTGCAATAGATGATACAATATACACAGAATATATTGATCTAGCAAGGCTCTAAGCCACTTCTGCAACATCATCAGAATAGCTTAGAGAGACAGTTAGATCTCATAGAAGACAATGCTGCTTTGTAACAGACTTCCCATCCATATAACACAAAGTTCATCCCTGTCTATATTCAAACACAACCTGGATATATGGACCAGAAATCTTTAATCACTATAAGGTGGCAGCCAGGATGGTTGCCTCCCTTCAACAAACTACCTTAATGGGGGATGTCCTTCAGGGCTGCTTTAGTTGTGTTTGGTTTCTTGTTCAGTTACACTGAAGAAGGCTTTTATATGTAAGCTGAAACCGGTCTGTATATGTTAACTTTTTATTAAAAGTTACACCTTATACACCTTTTGTGCTGGCTTTTGTATTTTTGGATTTCTTTACTTACTTCCTTACTTCAATTAATTTCTCTCTCCTGACTTTTTTTCCAAATATGTCATAACCCTGAATCTGATGTTGTTAGTCTGTATCCATTATTGACTGATGGGTTACGGTTCCGATATTTGGAACAGATACAGCAGTTATATAGCTTGTGCCAGCCAAAAAACTCTCAAGCTAAATGTCTACCCATAATGCCCCTCTTTATATTACCTCAGATCTCCTTTGCCACTCTTGTAGAAAGACCCATCAGCCAATTCTCTCTCACAGCTAAGTATATTCTTCTTGAAATATAACTGTAATTTTCAATATTTAAAGTTTTCTTCTTTAATATTCTTCTTCTAGTGTCATTAGTACCTTGTTTTCAAGTGTCTACCCTTTCTGTGTGCCCTTTATACCACTTGGTATTTCTCGCCTACCATAGATGGTAGTTTTTTCTTTCCCTTCTCTAACTTACCAATAAGAAACTCTACCTTAGTAAGTGGAAGAGATTTTCAATCTTGACTTGTGATAATGGTCTTGACCCCTTTTCAGCTCCAGTGGAAAAAGTGTTACAATTTCTGGCCATCCTTTTTGTAAAAGGTAATTCTAGCTGCCATCTCTAATTTTCATAATGGATTCAAAGACCTACCTTTAATTTCACATAGACTATGTAAGGTCTTCCTCAAGGGATTTATTCTATTAACGCCACCATTTAAAGATCCTCTACCACTATGGGACCTGACTGTTGTTCTACAATCACTGATACTTACTCCCTTTGAAGTGGCAGTTACTTGTGATTTGAAGTTTCTCCCTTTGGAAACACTTCTAGTTTTAGCTCTGACCTCTGCAAGATGAGTATCTGATCTGCAATTCTTATGTTCAAAGCCCCCTTATGATTTTTCCATAAATATAGAGTTATACTCATGACCGATCCATCCTTTCTTCCAAAGGTGGTTACAGATTCCAACATCAGTCAGACTATAGACTTACCAGTCGTTTTTCCAGATGTTACCACTAAAGAAGAATACTGGCTACACTTGTTAGACATACACAGACAGTTACATTTTTACCTCAATAGAACTAAAAAAATTCAGGAAATCAGAACAATTATTTATTTCCTTTGCTGGTATAACCAAGGGAAAATTTATGTCTAAGGTTAGCTTGTCAAAATGGCTAGAGATTGCATTACTTTCATTTATAACAAAAGCAATCTAAAATTACCAATGCTGGTTAAGGCTCATTCCACCAGATCCATGGCTACTTCAGCTGTTTTTCATTCGAAGGCTTCCATGGACGAAATATGCGCAGCAGCAACATGGGCTACTCTGCATAACTTTATCACTCATTACAAATTGTATTTGGTCTTCAGGGGAAGAGTTGCCTTTGGTTCTATGGTTCTCAGGAATATTTTTCCATAGGGCCACCCAGGATCTAAAGTAACTGGGGACTCTGTCCCATCAGTCAAGAATGGATGAAGATTGACAACATCAGATAAAGAAGTTATGGCTTTCCATAATGTCCCATCTGTGTTGCTGATCTTCATCTATTCTTGACATCCCTCCCTCCTTCCCCCTCTTGGGGACTCTTGGTGGAGCAATTTTTGTCCTGGGTCTTCGGTTACGATACTCCTTGAACATGGCTTCTTCATGGTGGTTTGATTTCTATCTACATGTATATATGGATATGGATATATTCCCTTCTATAAGATTACAAACTCGATCTGAGGTAATGTAGAGAGAGACATTATGGGTAAACCTTTAGCTCGAGAGTTTTTGGCTGGTGCAAGCTATATAATGGCCATATTGATTCTGGGGATCAGAACTGTAACTCATCAGTCAAGAATAGTTGAAGATTGACAACACAGATGGAATGTTATGGTAAGACATAATTTTTTTTTCTTGGTATATATTGCAATTCCTGTTTGTACTATACTAATTTATCTTTAATTTCTCTAGAAACCTACTAAAATTTCTCTAAATATTAAATTATTTTCTTTTAAATTATATATATTATTATCCAATGTTTTCACGTTATGTCTAATTTGGTATAAATTATTTAAACTGTAGATGCTTTTGTATTATTTTTGAAGACTGTAAAATTATTGTTCTTAAAATGTTTTTGTAATACTTAAGAACTTTTTTACCTGGGCAACCACTGAAAATGGGCACCTATCCAGTCAGACTTTCCCAGTAATTAAATGTCAATAAAATAAATAAATTGTACAGTCCGACACTGTGTATTTTGCCACTGGTAATATTTATGTGGTAAACTTGAAGGAGACGTTCAGATTATGATTTTACATGCACATTAATCTTGTTAGTATGCATGTTGGCCTTAAATTTGTTTTTGTATCTATTTTAACACTGCTGAATGAGTTACAGGAATATGTCTTTCTGCTGCAGGGAGACATATGTTACAAATGGCTTGTATAGGATGCACGGTATGGTAATGAGGTGCAAACAGTTTACATCATCCATCCTTGGGTTAGAATTCAGTGATCTTCACTTAAATACTATGGGACTCTAAATGCACTACTCAGCTAGCTGGTACTGCATTCTGAACAGACTGTGCAAAATAACCATACAGCTTTTTGGTTGTTGTTTAAAAAATGAGATTCTTAGAAATTGTAAAACAGTAAGGGCTGCTGTTTTAATGATATTTTAAAATTATACTTATCTGATTTGAGTGCTATTTGCCTATTTTTTTCATATGAAACTAGTCAAGCTCTGTTGTCTGATATTCTCTTTAAGGGACAGTAGTAAAGCAGATATTTTAGGGCACTTAACCAAACTGCTGCATGAGATCGTATACCTGTAATATATCATTTGCTATTCAAAGTGCAGACATTTCTTCTAGTAACCTCCAGCTATGATAATCTGCTAATAAAAATTTTAATTTTTGTCTTGGCATTTCATACACGTTCATACATGTCTGATGTGTTTTATTACATCACTGGCTACCAGCAGTCCTATGGACTATGTCATAGCTCCAGATTACACATTCCAATGTTATCATTAATCACTGTTGCCTCAATTTCAAAGTTGAAACCAGCTGTAGTTATATGGACCTCAAAGAACCACACATATGTCACTGGGTCTGTTTTTCACTGTTATATAACCTAGGAAGGCTTGTCTCCTCTTTCATCTTTTTCATGAGCACAGTGACTATCATACTCAATCTACAGCCCATAATTTTCTTTCTGTTCCAAAGCTATAAACAATACTTTCTTGAAAACATATTTACAACAGCACTTATTTCCAGTAATGGGTTGTGTTTCATGCTTCAGCCCTATCCATGCCTTTTTAGCTTGCTAACCATCATTACCTTATACTTAGCGTGCTATAAGGGCAGCTTGCTGTCGCTCATGATACTAATAAAGGTAATAGTGCTGCCTGAGTTCATGTGAGAATTATCACTGAGCAGTTTAAGTTGCAATGCAGAATATTCTGAAAACTGTGTGTTTGTGTGTGTGTGTGTGCATGTGTGCGTGTGTGCGTGTGTGTGTGTGTGTGTGTGTGTGCGTGTGTGTGTGTGTGTGTGCGTGTGTGTGTGTGTGTGTGTGTGTGTGTGTGTGTGTGTGTGTGTGTGTGTGTGTGTGTGTGTGCATGTGCATGCTTCTGTGTGTGTACTTTTCTGAAACATTGTTTTAATATCTGGGATTGCTTAAGGGTATTATGTGGTCTTTTCAATCTGAGAATTGTCAGACCCTTATTTTAAAAATGTTTAAAAACCTTTATTATGTATCTTATCCAGCACTGTAGTATCCAAAATGGGGTAAAGAATATGGCCTGGATTACAAACTCAAATAATTGCACCAAACTAAAATACCAAATATCCGTGATGGCTAGAAAGATGAAGCTTTAAGTAGACAAATATTTTGCAAACTGTTTATTCAGACTAGTTTTAGTGAGTCTTTGGAATAAATGGTTGGCACAAATCAATGACTTTTATTACTGCTGGGAATTCTCTGCTTTTCCTAGTTCCTGTTGTTCCATACATTTTATATGGGGTGGTTGTGACTATCTTTGCAAAGGTCTGCTACCAATTTTTTTTAGTTTAGGTTTAATGTCAATTCTACTGCATATATTTTTAGACATCCTAATCCCTGCTTTACATTATGGTTCAAAAATGCATATGTGACTCAGTTTCTCTGTTTCTGGTTTGCATTCTCTAAACAGCAATGCACAGCTCATTTCTCATAATTATTGTAAATATGAAAGAGCAATCAGCCCAGTCATAAACAAAATATACAACACCTCTCAAAGGCCCCTGATTTTTGGGGATGTCCATAATTTTTCCACAAAAATGTAATACAATCTAATGCAAAATTGATGAATTTGTGGCAAACAGTGCTACTACTGCTTATTAAATAATGCCAGCTACTGTAGTTACAGGCTTCTTATTCTTTAGAAAATGCACCAGAGTAGATATCTCCTCATGCCATTATTTTTCTAAATGAATACCAATACCTTAGAATTGTCCCTAATTTCCTTTGTCACTCATTTGTTTTGGTGGTGTCTCCGTTTTTCAAGTTGAGGTCAAAAACTATATGTTGTATAAGGAACCACACGGATACAGTTAAATGTCAAATAAGGACTGTGCAAAAAGAGTGGACATAAACAGCGTCCACAGATAAGTAAAGATCATTGAAAGAATGATTGCAATTTTAACAATAAGTGAAATATTTTAGAAAACTTGACCATATGTGTAGATTTCGGAACTCTGAAGATGGCAAAGTAATAAGGCATAGCATTTTCTTGACAAAATAAGAACAACATGTGAAGTACTTTCTATAAGTTCACATCTTACTGTTCCACTAGTTATTCTGTATGGTTTCATTAAATCAGTTTCATGAATTGCGTCAATAAAATCAATAAAGTACTTGGAAGCAAACTGCAAGTACTGTGGAGAAGAACTGAAAATGTTCAACTGGTGGAAAAGTAATCAGTAACCATTTGAAATTTCGGGACCCACTACAGTGAGTCCCTAAACACAAAGGCTGTATAGCCAAAAAAAATGGACTTACATATATTAAGTCCAAAATGCCATTTGCAGAATATTCCGTTTTTGTCTGAGGTATGGCAATCTTTCAGTTGGTACATATAAGTTCGTGAGTGGGGTGGGGTGGGGGGGGCTTGCCTCCCCTGCAAAAAGAAGTTTAAGGAGAAGAGCGATTTTTGAAATCTGCTCTTTTTTTTTTTGGCTTGTCAGCACTCTGCATATTTAGTGCTGACATTTCAATAAGGAAGTAATCTCTAAGAAATGGAGTTGGCATTCTTATGGAATGAAATTCTCTAACGGTGAAGGAGTCAGATGAAGTGCATTTCTTGCCCAGTTTAAAATCAGTTGGGTGTTGGCTCTGCTGTTGGTTCTGAGTACTGGCACTGTCGAGTCCATTTGGAGGATTTCCTTCCCCCTTTCATACTTGGTGGACCAACCTGGAGTACAAGTTTGTACTACCATATTTTTTTATCTGTGGTATTCCTGCCATTGCTCTTGGATATCGGATGATTACATCTCGGTTAGAGGACTGATATCTATTTTTTACACTAATGGTCGAGTCCTTGGGAGGCCTGAAGGGTTGATTTTTGTATTTTGAAAGCGTACCTTTTGGTTTACTTCCCCTTGGAGGAGCGTATGTTCAACCTGTGGATTCTAAGGCACTGTGCAGTGTTTGCAAACTTTATACAAGTAAGACAGTAAAACGGGACCAATATAACTTTTGTGGAGTGCAGTTGGTGGTTTTATGGATTGTGTTACATCTGAACAAATGTGACTGTCATTTGGGCTATGTTCGGAGCTTGAGGAACACTAACCTGATTTCGGAGGGCCCACAGTGTTTCGCGGACTACAATTAATACATCTAAACAACTTCAAACATATTATATCTTGGCCCTGATGTGGATGGACTTTTATTTGCATGTAAATTGTTTTTTCATTAGTATGTAGGGCAAGTTGGTTGCCCCGGGATATTGTGAACACGTATATGGTATACTACAGGATCAGTTGGTTGTTTCGGTATTGGGGGAACAACCTTGATTATATGTATATATGTATTAACAACTTAGGTTATGTGTAGTGTTGCAATCTTTATATAAGTAGGACAGCAAAACGGGACCAACATATCTTTTGTGGAGTGCAGTTGGTGGCTATATCATCATTTTATGGATTGTATTACCTTTAAACAAGTGATTTGCCATTTGGGCTATGTTTGGAGCTTGAGGAACGCTAACCAGATTTTGGAGGGCCCACAGTGTTTCGCGAACTACAATTAATACATCCTAACAACTTTAAACATATTCTATCTTGGTACTGATGTGGATGGACTTTTATTTGCATGCAAATTGTTTTCTCCTTAGCATGTAGGGCAAGTTGGTTGCTCCGGGATATTGTGAACACATGTATGGTATACTACAGGATCAGTTGGTTGCTTCGGTATTGGGGGAACAACTTTGATTATATGTATACATGTATCAACAATTTTAAATTTGGTTACATGATTATTATACATTAATATTTATATGATAGTGGGACCTCTATCAATAACAGTTTTTTCGATGGGACATGTGAACATTTAATTTGGTGTTTACTGCTGATTTTCAGGCAGGAAGCCATAGTGTGTATTACAGGTCTAACATTTGGTTTGGACCATATATATTTATTATTGGTGATTGTAGTCCGGTGTTTTAGCCTTTGGAAGTATAGTGGATATACACAAAATAATCAAACACCTTCTCAGCAGGGCAATTATTCATCATTTTTGACATTAAGGTGTCAAAATAAGGCCCGGACTTATATCGGGGTAATATTGGTGATAGTTTTGGCCTTCTGGTCAGGATTTTTTGCATGTGGTATGACTATATTGTTTATGTACATATTAACATCTAGTTTGGAATAATCATATACAAGAATGATACAGGGAGATATATATATATATATATACCATATTTTATGTGGTTTACATTACCTATGTAAGTTGACTATTTAGCAGACAAAAAAATTTCTTTCAATCTGCTTCAATTTAAGCCAAGCTTTTTTGGTAATGCACATTGGGTAGCATTTACTCAGTGCAGGATAAATAATTATATCAACAGTGTTGCATTTAGCATGTTAAGAATCAACATTACTTATTGAACTTTTTGGATAATTAACCAAATATATAGCTACCATTGTCCACTGGAATAGTTTTTATAATATTTTTACAGCATTTTTATAATATTTATATATTTATTTATTTATTTATATTATAAAAATTGCATATGTATGTTTGTTATATGTCTATATACATATATATATTTTTATATTTTTATAATTCCACATATTTTTGTAGGACATGAAATGAATTAATTTTGTTGTAGTATATAAGAAATCAGATTTAATGAATTTTAATATTAAAATAAGGTTAATATGATTTTTTTTAGATTTTTTATATTTTATACACATCAGTATTTATGGATTATACAATAATAGTACGATGATGTAAATGAAATGTAGTCAGGCTAGGAAATGAATGTACAGCTTTAAAGTTTAATTACTTCTGTTGTCACATGGTGGTTAACGAGCTTTATATATACAGCTCTTTTTTAGTGCACATTTTATCTTGATAAAGCTTGGCAATGGGACCAAGCGAAAGCGCTTGATTTCAATTGTTTTGTCTTCTTTTGACTGAATGAAGTACTACGCTGAATAGCGAAAGTTTTTAATGTATTTTTAAGACAAGAGTAATAAAGTCTTTTTTATTACAACGCTCCTCCAATGGACTGGTTCTTCGAGCAGTGGAAGGGTTGCTTTGGTGTTTACTGTTTTACATTTATGTTAAGAATCAACATTACTTATTGAACTTTTTGGATAATTAACCAAATATATAGCTACCATTGTCCACTGGAATAGTAATATTTGATGGGTTTACCCAACATTATTAGTATTTATAGAAGGTATTCAGTATTGACACATGATTTAGTATTTCATATTTCATGGCAGTGGCTATATATATATAAATGTTAATTATTGTACAATTGGGACTTACTGTTCGCCAACACACATATCATTGGATAGTATCAACAATAATAGACTGTGGCTGTTTTTCTTTTATTCCAAGAACTAATTACTTTTGATATAGGGACATTATTTTGAGTGATCCATTATTTTTATGGTTGGTCCTAAGGTTTTATACAAGCACCCACTAATTTGGTATGTTAGTTTGAGTATTGGTCTGGGCCATCCTATCATTATGGCCCTTTCGAAATAGGGAGCATTTTGTGACGACTCTTTTGGTATCTGTTTTTGAATAAATCTTATATATTTTTTATATACAATACTTCTTAGACATCCCTTGGTAATCTGGTGTTGTCTCTATTCATAACAATTTGTTATATTACCGTATATTCAGTTTTTCATAGGGATTCAACTCCGTTTTATAGTACAAGCCTCATTTTGCCTACAATTAGGAGGATTGGTATCTGAACAACCCACAAAAGCATGGATGTGGAGAACATTATTAATGGATTATGTGCCGATAGGGATGATATTTGGGTATTTGGTATAGATATCAGACCAGGCAATAATCAGAATGGCACCAATATTGACCCTACAAATGGATGTAATATGGCATTTAACAAACTAGGCAAGGGCTTGAAAAATTTACGTGCCAACATTTGACAGCATAGACTTTTTAGGGCATACATGAACAGGGAAATAGCACCTAGAGGCCTTAGAGTTCGTCTTCAACCTTTAGTTGGCAGATCGGAGGATAGACTGACTAAGGAATGGAACTTAGCTCTACAACAGGCCTCTATGATGTTTGTTTACATTCTAACATCATATTATGAAAGGATGGTGGACATCAATTTAACAGTGGTGAAAACCTTATGTGAAGATTGTAAAAAATATGAGTCTCTACCACTATATGCTGTTTCTGTCAATAAGCTATCCAAAGAGATGGCCACCTATGAGAAACAAACTCGAGATAGGAAGATCAAAAAATTTAATAGAGACATTACGGATTAACAAAGGGGCCGTCTGTTTGATTTTTCAAGAACGGTAAGATTTTCAGATACCAATAGAACTGTCAGCAACAATATATCTAGGAAGAGACCTAGATCTATCTTAAAGAGAACAGATAACTCTTATTTAAGTACATCAGGGGAGGAATCCTCCTTTATGGACAACGACAGTGTCAGTACCAGGGGATCACCTAGTCGCAAAAAATCCAATGCACCACACCCTTTAGATATAGATGGAAGCGGCGGGGGGGGGGGTGCAAACACAAACATGGGGATAAGAATAAATTCAGTGGAAGGCTTGTTACAGACACTTCTGAAATGAATAACAATGTTGGTTAGAATGTGCTTAACCTATCTGATGTAATACTTACCAATGAACAAACTCGATTATTGAATAAAGGCCTTGGATTTGTACCTGGATTATTTGCTGATGAATACAATATAGTCACTGATGTCTTACATTTTTGTCGTAGACTTAATCTTAAACTATTTTTTCAGATAATGTTAAATAAAAACAAATGATAACAACACAGGAGGCTCAGATGCAAAAGTTTACTAGTGTACACCAGGAGGCAAAAAACCATACAAGTACAGAGTTTTGTCTGACATGATGCAGGAAATACACAATTTTATATAGTCTTACATTCAAGCTGTGCCCACCTTACTGACGTGGTTAGTCACAGGGCACCTACATCACTATGGTCTACAATATTCTATTCATAAGAAAAAGCTGATGTTATACATTTTAAAAGTTTTCCCATGGGAATAATACAGCCTTGCAAAGCACCTGGTTAGTTATAATGTCTTTCTGTAAATGTTACTCCTTCAAGGTTTCAGGCCTGCTCGAATACAATAGTTGGTTCAGTCTTGTAATATACTTCTTTGTTCTTCTTGCAACTTTACTTTAGCAGCTGTGTCTTATGTTTGATAATATTCACAAGGCCAATTATCCCAGAGGAAGGAAGAAGATTTTCAAAGCTTTATACATTTAATTTCCTGACCCAGCAGATAATCATTAGTGAAAAACATAAGCTTGCTGAGCTGGCTACTGCCAGGGTCAAAGTTCAAATACACTGCAGCTCCAAAGCTTCAAGCAATTACATGTAAAATCATTCTTATTGCCATATTGTAAATAGAATAAAATGCATTATATACTATTTGCTTTTAAACTAACACTTTATACATGTTCAAATACATATTTTTCTAACATTTTCCTCCCGTTTAATACTTTTTATTCTATTCAGAAACATAAACAATGTCATAGCGTCCCCTAGCCTTCTCCTTTAAGGACTTTCAACTAGGCAAGTCATTTAGTTTATATTTCGGAAAAGGTTTCGTCTGGAATTAATAGTTCCAATTCAATGTCTTGGTACAAAGTTTCAGTTACAGATATATCAACAAAATCTTTGACTAATCTTTTCATGCAGGGGATCCCACAACAGACACATGCTCCTAATAGGAGCAGACCAACACAAATAGCAATCAATATATTCGTTAGGATAGAACCCCACCCACCAAACAGACTCTGGAAAAAGTTCGTCAGTGGGTTTGGGCCTGGTTCAGTCATGGCCGATACCTGCTGTATTACCTCTAGGTGGTCATTAATCTCATGTCGATTGTCTGGTATGAACGCACAGCATTCTTCTTTGATAAGCGCGCACGTACCACCTCTCGCCGCTAGGGTGAAGTCAAGAGTCATTCGATTTTGTAGCACAACAGTTCTCATTGCATTCAGTTCATCAGTCACTAGTTCGAGAGCAGAAAAGTTCGTTACTCATTACTTGAGAAGCTTCGACAGCTTTCTCAACTCCCAGATCGATTTGACTGCTCCATATGCTGGAAATATTCCAGCCCAGGATATAACACTGTCACTCAAGTCCATATGAGTCAATTTTTCTTTATCTTTCATGGAATGATGGTTCTTCCAACCAGCTTCGATTTTTCCCATTGGATTTACAGGTTTTCCGATTGGATCTTCAGGTTTTCGGGCTACATCTCTTACATTTCGTATCTTACCTAGAGGTAATTCTGCAGTATGCCTTATTGCCGGAACCAGATAACCCGAAAAACAACTGCCGGACCAATTCTCAAGTAGCCATTTGTATGCCTTTTTCCCACAAACAAAATAACAGTTTTCTACTTTAGTACTGATGTGGGTTAATTCTGAATGAAACATTTTCTTGTCTATAACAGACAATTGTTTATGCAAAACAGGATTTCTCTGCACATCACTTAATGTTGTTTTCATTAAGCTCAAATATGAATCATAATTTGTGTTACAAACAGTGCCTTTATCTTTAGCTTTAATATAGCATTTATAAGATATAGTTATGTTACAGTTACTCCAACCCGCTTGGAGTGTATCATTCTTATAGAAACATACAATTCCCCTCTGTGTAATAGGCAAATACAATGCAATTTTGTCCTGTGATCTTACAGATCCTGTATCAAAAAGTAAGCTCTCCCAAGTCTCATTTATCCCCAAGGGGACAGCGGACATCAACAGTCCTCCATATGCTGTTGGTATAGCAGTACAAACCCAGCAATTTGAAATGTTCATAGTCTCTACATATACATGCTTCATAGCTAGGTATGTGTTAAAGTTTGGATGCCAGTCTATAGACAGTTCATCACGTTTTTCCACTTTCACTTGTGTGGTTATATGTAGGAAAAACCACAACAAAAGGAAGGTCATCACAATCATAGTCAATAAATGCATAGTCAACAAGATGATTAAACAATATCTTCGGGGTTGATCTGTATTTTTACTCATTTCGCTCTTGGCCATCCTGCCTTTGTTGTGTATCAGTCACAAAATGTTTATCAAGTTGAAAATTCTTTACCGGTTTACAGTGCGTCAGGTGGACCCAGGACGACCTCTCAGCAACTTTGACTGCAGTAGGCATCGCCAACTGTACCTGGTACGGTCCTTCCCACTTTGGACTCACCCAATTCTTCCTCTTCGTGACCTTCAACCACACCTAGGACCCCGGACTCAGCACTGCTTCCAACGGTCTGGTCTGTCTTTTATCTGAAAAAGAGTTCAACTGCAGAACAGTTTTATTTGTTAACAGTTTCCTCATATAGCTAGCTAATGAGCTGTCAGCCTCTAGTTCTGCAGGCATGAGAGCTTTCCACTGTGGCACATAATATGCCCTTCCAAATATCACTTCAAAGGGGGTCAAACCCTTTACATTTGGAACTGTTCTCATGCTCAGCAGTGCCAAAGGCAAACAGCAAATCCAATTCTTCTGTGTTTCATTTACTAACTTCCTTAACTTGCTTTTTAAAATTCCATTGTACCTTTCCACCAGTCCTGCAGACTGTGGGTGGTAAGCACAATGATTCTTCAAGGAGATCCCAAAGAATCTCCTGAGTTGGTGAATCGTCTGATTAACAAAATGTGTCCCATTATCACTATAGATTCTTTCCGGTATGCCAAATCTAGGAATTATTTCTTTTATTAGGGCCTTTGCCACTGTTGCTGCATCTGGATTTTTAGTTGGAAAAGCTTCTACCCATTTGGAAAACATGTCTATAATTACTAAACAGTATTTTTTCCCTTCACATTTATTCAGTTCTATGAAATCCATACAGATAGTATGGAACGGATATGGTGGTATAGGAAAACTCCCTTGCTTGGGTTTGAATGCCCCTTGTGCATGATGTTTGTTACAGATATGACATGCTGCACAGAATTTTTGTGTAAAGTTTGTGAATCCATATGTTTGGAATATTCGATTTACTAACTGTACCATCCCCCCTGTTGAGACATGGCACTGCCCATGGCTCAACAAAGCTGCATATCTAAATAAATTAGACGGCAATATTGTTTGTTTCTCTTTGGAGATATACAGTCCATTTTCGAGGATTGCACCTCGTTTCTCCCATTTTTGTTTCTCAGCTTTTGTAGTTAATGTCTGCATCGTTTTTAACATTTCTAAATCTAAAATCTCAGAGGGTTGTAATTCCTCAGTTAAAAGTAAAGTTTCTGAGTCTGAGGCTGCTTGCTTTGCAGCTGCATCAGCTTTTGCATTTCCTTTTGAAATTCTATCCTGTTGCTTTGTATGAGCTAAACATTTACAAATAGTTACTTTAGTAGGTAACTGAATGGAATCTAACAAGTTCAAAATAAGTTGCGCATGATTAATTGGTTTACCATTAGATGTTATCATTCCCCTATTTTTCCATTGTTGTGCAAAAACATGCACTGTAGAGAAAGCATACTGACTGTCAGTATATATGTTCACACATTTATCTTTCGCTAGAATAAAAGCCCATGTTAAGGCTATCAGTTCTGCTGCTTGAGCAGACAGGTTATGCTGCAAGGGTTGGGCTTCTAAAATCTCTGTATCCGTGACTACTGCATATCCTACTAGATTTTTCCCTGTAGGACCCTTTCTGCATGAGCCATCCACATAGAATGTCACCTCGGCATCATCCAAGGGCATATCAGTGAGGTCTTGTCTGGGCAAAGTTATTTGCTCAATTTCCTGCAGGTAACTGTGTGGTGTGCCATCCACAGGAGTTGGAAGTAACGTTGATGGATTTAATGTTGTACAACGTTCAATTACCATATGAGGTTGGCTCAGCAGTATGGTCATACATGAAAGATGTCTAGCAGGAGATAGGTATGTTATTTTTTCTTGCAGTAAAATTATCGCGACTGCATGAGGCACTCTCAATGTGAGAGGGTGGAACAATACCACTGAGGCCGAATCCTGTACTGCCATTGCAGCTACGATACTGCTTGCACACAGTGAGGCAACGATCGTGCCACTGGGTCTAACTGTGATGAACAGTAAGCTATGGGGCGTTGCTCATCCCCATGCTGTTGCATCAAAACTGATGTCATGTATCCCTGTTTACAATCTACGGTCTGAAAAAATCTTTTGTGGTAATTTGGAAGTCCTAAAACTAATGATGAAGCTATCAATTGTTTTAGTCTGCAGAAAGCTGTTTCTGCTTCAGGTGTCCATTGTAATACATCTTGTGCTGCCATTGGTGTTTTATATATTAAATCAGCCAGTGGAGCAGATTCTAAAGCATAATTTGATATCCAGCTTCGACAAAATTAGTGCTCCCAAGAAGGACATCATTTCCTTCTTGGTTGCTGGTTTAGGTGCCTGTAAAATTGCTGTTTTTCTGTCTTCGTCTAATATTCTACCTTCATTGGATATTACATATCCTAGGTATCTAACCTGTTTTCTCCAAAGTTGTAACTTACTTTTGTTTACTTTGTGTCCTTGTGCTGCTAAAAATTTCAATAATGCTATCGTATCTTCCCTGCATTGATGCTGGGTAGGGGCTGCTAGCAAAATGTCATCTACATAAAGTAGAATCTGACTACCTCCTGGTGGGGTAAACCCTGCCAGGTTACTTGCCATTTCTTGTGCAAATATCGTTGGACTTTCACAATATCCCTGTAGCGGTATAGGTATATCTTTTACCCTGAAATATAAATGCAAACCAATACTGGCTATCAGGATGTATAGGTATTGAAAAGAAAGCATTGCTTATATCTACCACAGTGAAATATTTTTGTTGTGGTTTCAAATCATTCAACAAGGTGTGGGTCTGGCACCGTAGGTGCTCTGGTATTATTGCATTGTTTACAGCTTGAAAATCCTGTACCATCCGCCATCCCCGGTTTGTTTTTTTAACAGGAAATAGGGGGGTGTTACATGGTGAATCAAGAGATTCTACCAGTACTCCTTCCTTGAGTAATGCTGCTATTATAGGCTTGATTCCTTGCTCTGCATCTTTCCTCAAGAGGTATTGTCTTTTCTGTGGTCTAAATGCTGATTTTGGTGTAATAGTTACTGGTCCTGCTGTTTGAATAAGTCCTACATCTGATTTACCTGTTGACCAAAGAATGTTTGGTATATCACACAGGGCTTTTTCCTCTTCTTCTAATAAGAATGCTAATCAGCTGTCTTCACTAGTTTGTAAGTGTACAGCTGGATGTGTCTGTGTTAGCCAATTCAATTTCTGTTTTTGTATTCCCTGCTCTGATAATTCTAAATCAGTTTGTTTTTCCCATCTTGTTACTTTTTCTCCTAAGTCCGCCCATTTCACATGCTTATTCTTTGTCAAGCTGACATGTGGTAGTCTATTAGATTTGTACAGTGTCATGAATTCCAGAGGTAATGAACAGCTTACCACACTGTTTCCCTCAGTATCCCAATACAAGGTTCGTAATACTAACCTGTTAGCAGGATTTTTGAATAACTCTTGCTCATATTCTTTATCAGGTCCTGGCATACTACAGTAGTATAGAGTACAGTGTAACAAATGCTGTTGATCAGTGTCAAGGGAGGGGGCCTTACTGATGGCTACATTCATCAGTTCCTCGGTTACTGCCCCTGGACCAGTCGTAACTAGGTCCTGGCTGTACCAGTAAAAAGTTTCACCCTCCGGTCGTACCACAAAAGTTTCCATTTGTCTTTGTGCCTCCATACCCTGCATAGTGGGAACTACCGCTATGCCAAATATCTGCATAAGATCTCTTCCCAGTAAGTTTACTGGACATTTTGCAGAAACTACAATTTTACTTTTCTGAGTCATGCCTGAAACAGGGTCAGTTATTGCTATATCATGGGAGAGTGGCTCCCTATATAGCTGTCCATTTGCTGCTTTCACTAATATATAGTCAGGTGATTCGGAATATTCTGGTAACTTTGAAGGGTGTATCAAAGTTCTTGACGCTCCTGAGTCACACAAGAATTTCACTTCCCTTCCTTCCACCAGAAGTGTAACTTACGGTTTTGTGTCTGCCAAATAGAGCTCCAAGCTCAGTAATCCCAAATCTAAAATTTCACTTTCTTCATCCTCTACATCTGCTTGCACTTCCTCTGTTCCTTCCACTACATTTACATTTGCCCTTTGTTTGTTTTCCTTCCCTGATAATTTCTGATTTTCATCACTATCATATAGTCAGTCCTCATCACCTTTATTTTCTGTAGTCACCTTTTTATTTAGCCTGCAATCCCTTGCTAAATGTCCTTTCTTACCGCACTTAAAACATTCACCTTTCTTTTTTCTTTCTTCAAAATCTTCTGACCTTTTGTCAGATTGTTTATTTCCCTGGGTATTTTTCTTACCCTTTTTACCTGACTGTACTACAAAGACCTCAGCTCCGTCTTCAGCTGTGAAGACCTGTGTCTTCTTTTTCTTTTTACTATTAAAGTGTCTTTCAGCATGTCTAGCATATTCAACTAAGGCTTGTAGCCTACTTGTCCGATGATCTATCATATGTTTTGTAATAAAGCTACTGATAGGTGCAATGCAACCTTTTAAAAACGCATTTTTCAGTTGCTGTTCTTACGAGGTATCATGTGCCTGATTTTCAGGAATAGCCATACCACTATGGTTATTGAAACATTCCAATAATCTACCATAGTACCCATCTACAGTTTCATTCTCTTGCTGTATGCATTGATTAATGCAAGTCCAATCTGCTCTAGGTTTCCATTTTTCAGAAATTCGGTCTGTAAGACCTTTCACTCTGTTGTCTAATTCTGCGTCACTATGTGGGAGTGGTTTAAGCTCTGCATTACGAGGATTCCAGGTGCCACAAATCATGTGCCAGTCTGGACCCACAATCTGTCTAACTACCTTTTCTACTTCTTCCCCATTCAAGTGGTAACTTAGTCTCATACCTTGGAAATCTTGTAAAACTTTGTGTAATTAACTTTTGGATGAGGGATTCCTCTGTAGCTTTCGAATATCTTCCGTGTCCATGGTCTATATACTAGAAGAGTTGGGTCCTGCCCTTCCTGTCCTGCCTGAGGATTTGGTACCTCGATTAGTGGACAGATTTCTTCCTCACTCTCGTCTAGTGTGTTTCTCCCTATTTGATATAAATCTGTGTCCCCAAATGTTTTACGCGTCCGGGACCTAGTTTCAATAGGATCTCTAACAAATGGTTTTAGTGCTCTTGTGACTTCAGGATAACGTGGAGGTGGACCAGTTTGTCCTCCTGCTTCATATCCTGAAAAAGGCATTGGAGGGGGCGGAGGGGGAGGGGCTGTCGCTATTACTGTATTATTATCCTCTTTGTCTAAAAATAACGTTTTAGCATTTTTAGTTTTTTGTTCCCTTCGGTTTACTTCCTCAATCCACCTGTGTGCCTGAGGAATGCCTAATCGCTGTTGTTTCTGCATCAGATTTAAGCTGTTTTAAAAGTTTAACTAATGAAATCTTATTTAATTTACCGTCAAATCCGTATTTATTAACCCATTTTGTATAATACCCATTATCAGCCCGTTGTAATTGCATATATTTTAAGCGTCAGTTAGGCGGATCTCATGAAGTTTTAGTGCACTGATTTCCCATTCTAAAAGAAAATGTTACGTAACCCTTTTCACCACGTGGTATTTCAGTTCCTTACACAGTTTATCTAGAATAACTGCTTACCTTATTCTGTTTCCCTGATCTCTGACAAAATATACAGTAATTTCCTTTTTGTCCCTGATCTGTATAACAAATCTCTGACAATGACATTTACTGTAACCTAGTCCCTGATCTAAAACAGAAAAAAGGCAAATATCTTCCTACCTGAGCCTCCTGAGTCGACCAGTTCGAGACCGCTCTTCGGCCGCAGATCAGAAAGTGGCCAGCCTGTCAAAACGACAATTCAGTCGGAGGTCTTTATGTTTCAAGAAGAACCGTTTCGGTAGCTTCTCCTGCGCAGTATTCGACCACCGGTACACTCTGATCTGTAGCTGTCTGAGGGCTTCCATTTACCGAAGGACCAAACTGTTAAATAAAAACAAATGATAACACAGGAGGCTCAGATGCAAAAGTTTACTAGTGTACACCAGGAGGCAAAAAAAACATACAAGTACAGAGTTTTGTCTGACATGATGCAGGAAATACACAATTTTATATAGTCTTACATTCAAGCTGTGCCCACCTTACTGACGTGGTTAGTCACAGGGCACCTACATCACTATGGTCTACAATATTCTATTCATAAGAAAAAGCTGATGTTATACATTTTAAAAGTTTTCCCATGGGAATAATACAGCCTTGCAAAGCACTTGGTTAGTTATAATGTCTTTCTGTAAATGTTACTCCTTCAAGGTTTCAGGCCTGCTCGAATACAATAGTTGGTTCAGTCTTGTAATATACTTCTTTGGTCTTCTTGCAACTTTACTTTAGCAGCTGTGTCTTATCTTTGATAATATTCACAAGGCCAATTATCCCAGAGGAAGGAAGAAGATTTTCAAAGCTTTATACATTTAATTTCCTGACCCAGCAGATAATCATTAGTGAAAAACATAAGCTTGCTGAGCTGGCTACTGCCAGGGTCAAAGTTCAAACACACTGCAGCTCCAAAGCTTCAAGCAATTACATGTAAAATCATTCTTATTGCCATATTGTAAATAGAATAAAATGCATTATATACTATTTGCTTTTAAACTAACACTTTCTACATGTTCAAATACATATTTTTCTAACAGATAATAACTCCCAAAGATCTGAAGAATTCATGTTCTATAAATTCGGATTTCAACCACCTATGAACAAACATGTCTCTATTTTTTTACAAACAGTTTTAAGAGACTTACATTTTCCACATAGGGATTCATGTATTTTGGGTCACAACCTTTCCTCTGTTGAATTAGCTGCATTGGAACAACTCAGAAGCAACCACAATATAGTCATCTTACCAGCTGATAAAGGAGGGGCTGTGGTTGTCATGAATATGGGATATTACCTAAATGAGGGTAGGGAACAATTATCAAACACCAGATGTTACATGCTAATGTCTATAGACCCTACTCCTGTATTCAAGAAGGAGATTAATACATTTATAAGCCAGGCAGCAGAGGAAGGTATTATCAGTAGGTCCACTCAAAATCATCTCACCGTAACAGATCCGCAAAAACAAATATTATTTCTACTTCCAAAAGTTCATAAATCACTTTCCCAGCCTCCAGGCAGACCTATTGTGTTGGGCATAGGTTCTCTGACTGAACCTTTGTCAGCATTTCTAACTAAGTATCTAAAACCATTACTGACTTCGGTCAGAGCAAGGATTCAGGACACAACACAATTTCTCCAAATCATATCGAACACACAGTTGGAGCCTGGATGGCTAATGTGCACCCTGGATGTAAAAGCATTATATACAAGTATTCCCCATTGGGCTGGTTTACAAGCTTTACATGCTGCCATATACCCTCCTGGATTTAATACTCTACTGGTATGTATGGCAGAACATGTCTTGAATAAAAATGTCTTTTACTTCCAGGGTGAATGCTACTGGCAATTGCAAGGCACTGCTATGGGAGCTTCTTTTGCTCCCATATATGCGGATCTGTTTATGGCCTTTTTCGAGGAATGCATGATCTATAATCCCCTTCATAACCTCTATCAAGTAGAAATAGATATCTGGCATAGATATTTGGATGATTGCTGGATGGTGTGGTGGGCAGATGGGGCATATTTGCAGGATTTTTTGGAATACCTCAATGACAACTTGTGGGGTATTGAGTTTACTCTAACATCACATTATGACACTATCAATTTTTTGGATGTCACAGTCTATAGGAATGAGGATCACACTCTCAGCACCAAGACTTTTAGAAAATATCCTCAATACAATACCTTGCTCCATGCATCTAGTATGCATCCCCGCCACACCATCCGCAACATTCCTAAGTCGCAATTCATACGTATCAAAAGAATCAGTTCATCTGAACAGGAGTTTGAACATGCCAGACAAGACTTGTGTAAAAGGTTTTTGGATAGGGGATATAGGGAATCTGATATTGCCAGAGCTAGTGAATGGAGTACTGCTCAGAACAGGGGCACATTGTTGGAGTATAAACAACATAGGACCACACAAGAAGGTCAAAATCTCAGGTTCGTGACAACCTATGGATGCAACCATAATGTCATCAGGGATGTATTAGATACTCATTGGAATATACTCTTGGCCAATGATGAACTTATAAATTATTTAGGCCCTAGATGCCAATTCTCCTATAGACGTGGGAAAACCCTGACTGCTCTCTTTTCGCACTTCAAGCATAAGGAGAGTGGGGGAGCAGTATAACAACAAATGACCATGACTGGGGACAAACTACTGGGAATGTTCCCATGTAGACATTGTGGGTCATGTTAATTTGTGAGCAAATTGAAACAATTTACTAGTGCCAACACCAGCAGAGTATATGATCTACGGGTTTTTGGAAATTGTGGCAGCAGTTGGATAGTCTATTTAGCCACATGCAAATGTTCTGCCTTTTATGTGGGCCAAACCTCCCCTTCATTGAGAATTAGGATGTCTGAGCATAGAAGTGATATCCGAAACAAAACAGAAACTAATGCTCTATACAGACACAGCATCAAACATGCCGATGCTGAATTCAGGTTCATGATTATTGATAAAATCATTGGAGATAGAAGTAATCAACAGGGCTGGCACACAATTCTTAATAATAAAGAAAAATATTGGATCATTAATTTAGGGGTGATTTTTCCCCAGGACTCAATGACAACTTATGAAGGACCTCATGGATTATCATGTCTATCTTGGGGATGATCTTCATGTATGTGTATACAATTTGCTCTATATATATTACATGTTTTCTATATATATTGTATTTTGATATATAATAGATTGTTTATATGTAATTCAAGTTATTGCATTTACACATATCTAATTTGTTTACAAGTGCTTGTCTTTTCAAGGCATAGGCAGGACACTACAGATTGTTATGCCTTTTTTTGTTGTAGTTATGTAAACCATAGTTTTTTATTGATCACATTATTGTGTATTCATATATATATATATATATATATATATATATATATATATATATATATATATATTTATACATATATATATATATATTTGTATGTATGTATGTTGGTTTTTGTATGTTATCACATGTATAAGTAACTTTTTCAATGTATTTTGTATTTACATATATATAGACATTATTACTAAAATATAACATCAGTTTTTGCTTTATTTGTAAGGCTCTATGTGCTATTTTTCAGCTTTGTATTTTCTGGGTTGAACCATGTCTGTTATTGGTTGGGGGTGGGTACAAATAGCCTAATCATGATTATGTTTTTGACGCTGTTTCACTGAGGAAGGCTGGGTAGCCGAAACCGGTCTGAATAAAGTATTTCATTTATTTCCTTTATTTTGTCTACAAGTGCCTGATGTACTCTTTATGCTGGCCTCTGGTGTTTTGAAATGCTCATGGTTGGGCCGTGCATTCCGTACTTGCGGAGCGTTTGGCAGTCCCAGTTTAAAATCCCCCACAAGGAAATATTTGTTAGCAGCTAGGTACAATCAAGATGAAATATCAAAAAACAACACTTCTTTCCAAATGATATTAGTAGCATGTTTGAGTGCTCCATTTCCAAAGTAAAGTAGTAGGGGTTTAAACTTCACTTCTCACCTATGAAACCCTGCTGGTATTCTGGAAAAACATTCTTCTAACCTCAACTTGAAAGGTGGCTTTAACTCAACCAAATGACAGAATTTCACAGAATTTGTGTTGGCTTGAAATATTGTACAGAGAAGTAACATTATTGCTGAGAATTGAAAGAGACAGTGAGAGCAGCTTAGCAGGGCTCTTGTGGCTTGGAGATATGAGAACACGATGTAATATGCATGCTGTTCTGTACTTGTATAGAGGTGGGGGTGATGCTAAAATGGCATTTTGAGACTCGGGGACCTGCAAGGGAAGAGATAGAAATGGAAACTCAAAGAAAAAAATTCAGGATGAATACATTTATATTGCCTTGCTACTGCGATGGCTCTTGATTCTTCATAGGCACTTTCCCAACTGCACTGGAAAGGGCTGGAGGGGAAATAGTTCAGTCCTTGATTAGTGGTATTTTTGGAGTAATTGTGGAACTACTGTATGATTGTAAATAAGAAAGTATATCTAAGTACAAAAGTTATTTTAGTTGACAGGGGATGTAGATTAAATTATTTAATGAAGCTTTCCAAACTGTAATGAATTTCAGCAATTTATGCATGCTTATACGATATAGGGAGTAACAGATCATCATTTGAACGTTTCATTTTTTTCATCCAGCAGCAGCAAGTACTTGTTTCTCATACTGAATTCAAGGCTCTGTACCACACACTGTAGATTGGGCTTCTGATTAAATGAAATTATAGTAAAGAAAAAAGCAAGCTATCCAAACTGCTAAAGGAGACTCACAACCAAAAATAATGAAGTCAAAAAATATGAGTCAACCAACACAGTCCAAGCAAACAAGGATACCAAAAAAGTACAGAGCAACTGTAGTATTTGGCCTGAAGAAGCGGTAACCCAGCGAAAGCGCTAACCCCTTGTTTTAATAAACCAGTTGCTCTGTACTTTTTTGGTATACTTGTTTGCTTGGACCGTGTTGGTTGACTCACTTATATTTTTTGACTAAATGAAATTATATCAATCAAAGTTTAACAACTAATCAAATTTTGGAACAAACCATTGACAGGGTAACACAAGACCAAAACTATGATTCCAATTTCATTCACTTAGGAACTAAGGTATCTTCAATGAGCACATGTTTGAAGGGTACATACTGGAACTAATCCACTGGGGAATAGCAAATCGTATTAATGTATCCTTAGAAAAAAAGAACAGTGCTGTTCTGTGAAAATACTAGCTCAGCGAAGTACAAGATAAGAAACGTGTTATTTCAGCAGCTAAAATCTATAACTCTAACTTGTCAACATCGTGCTCTAAAGAGAAGTTAGCATAAACAGTTGTGAATAATGCTTTTGTATCCAAAGATAGTGATAGCCACTGGGGCTTCGGCTACAGATATTAGTCAGTTAAACATACATTTTGGAAGTGTAAACTGGGTAGTGACTAGAGAGATTCAAAAATACTGTATTGTTTAAACTTTAAAGAAATGTGAAAGAGAGATTTGACAACTTTGATGCATACACTTAAAACCACAGATGCATAAAGGGTTTGTATATTGTTCCTGATATTTTTGAACATTATTCTGTTATGTTTTATCAGTTTAATGAAGGATGGGTTGGAAGGCAAAAAAATGTATTTACAATGAATGTGAAAGTCTTTTCACTGTGACAGAACTTTTTTTAAATAGTGTATGCTCAGTACAACAGCAAATTAGGTGAAAGTCATTTAAGTTTGCTTCCAAAAGGCAATGCAACATGAGATTATTACGGACTGATATTTCTGTAGTGGGTAGTTAAAATAGTTCTACTACTCATGAAGAATTAATAATCTCTCTCCTTAAGTACTATTTAATTATTAACTGATATGCTTGGCTTTTTTGTCATTTCAAATCAATAGCTTGAAAAGGAAAGTGGTTGCCTCAATTTACTGACTGAAAATAGTTGTGATAATATAATCATTTATATGGTCTACATACTTTGTACAACACTGAGGTTGTTTTTAGTATACCATTTCCTAATGAAGACAATGACCTCCTGTGGGTACTTCTGCTCTGAAGTTCTGGATGTTCTGTAATACATTTATGTCTCTCTTTTTACAGATGATTTAAACTTAACAAATCATAAGAGGGTCAGTTACTTTCATCCAGACAGCCTCCACCTGCACAAGGCAGTTATAACCACTTCTGTGTACAATTCAGACATCCGATTGTGACAAAAGAGGAGGTCCATGTAATTTACTTCACCTTTTCTCCGTACAAACAGTTGCTATACATTAAAGTATTCTAAGTTGCTTGACACATTTCACATTAATCATGCAAAGCCAGAATAATGAGCAAGAAAAAGCAGGCAGCTAGTCATTTTCTCTGCGGACAGCCCTAACAGTTATAGCCACTTTGTTTGTCCATGTCTTAAATTTGCAGTTAAGTACTCCATCTTACTTCACAAATACGCACACTAGTCTTGAAAGCCAGTTAATGACTGTTTAAATTGAGCAAAAAAAGAAGTCAATTAATTTCAAGAGACAGCTTCAACCCCCACTCAGGTGTTAAAACAATTTCAGTGTGCACCTTCAGACAATTGTGATAAAAAATGATGAGCATGTATTGAATTTCAGCTCTGTGAACTTCCATGCAAACAGTAGCCACACATTAAAAGTATTCCAAGTTGATTTACATAAATCATGTTAATCTTGCAAATACACACTAGTCCTGCAAAGTCAGGTAATGACTCTTTAAACAGAAAACAAACAAGTGGCTCAGTTACTTTCTATAGACAGTGTCCTTCACATCTAGCAGTTATAACTCAACATTATGGCTGTGTATTGTATTTGGTTGAAACTTACTTTAAACACCACACAGGATGCTCAAGTAACAAACTCCACCCCAACCTTCAAGTGACTCATGCCCTATATTACTTTTACATAAAAACAGGATGTATGAAAACCATCAGAGAGCTGCTGCCCTCCCCTGCACCCCCCCCCCCCGCTACAGCTCCGGAATGCTCTTAAAAATGTGTCTGAAACAGTCAATTTTGTATATATATTAGGGAAAGCAGCAGCTCCCTTGCTGCATATGGCCATTCCTCTCTCACCATCAGTCAATCAAAGTCACAGCCAAATCTGCACAAAATGGTGTGGGGTGTTTAAAATAAGTCACATCTAGGAGTTTAGCTTTGTTCCTTGGAATCAGTAGCCACACATCAAAGTATTTCCAATTGCTTCATATAAATCACATTAATAATACAAATGTGCACTAGTCCTGCAAAGCTAGATAATGACTGTTTAAAGACAGAAAACAAGAAGGTCAGTTATATTTTATAGACAGCTCCCACCCATAACAATCAGTTATAGCTGCAAATTACTGCAGCATAGTGTATTTAAACGTTATTCTATAGAAACAGTTGTCATACATTAAACCTATTCCAAGTTCCTTCACACAAATTACAGTACTACAGCTAAGTCAGAATAATGAGCAAAAAGCAGGTGTTAGTCACATTCCTCAAGGGACAGGCCACCATTTTTATGTTACTTCATTTAGTTAGTAGAACAACATATTTTGCATCAACAAACAATTTCTCAGGAAAAAGAAGCCAGAAATCCAAAGAATGGCATTTTTGATTGATTTTATACCTCAGTGTTTTTTTTTCAGGAAATTAAAAAAAATGACGGCCCTACCTCTTATCATCTTAGCACAAGAAATATAGACAAAGTCAAAAATAATGGGAGAATAAAGGTCCAAAATCAGAGAGAGATTTAAATATTGTTCTTGTAATCTTAACAGTTGCTAGAATAACAGGTTTCGCATTAGCATGCATTTGTAAAGGATATGAAGTCTGAAACTTAAATGTCTGTCGTTATTTAGTGACTTCAGTCCTCAATGACTTGCCAGAAAACCACACATTTTACTTAGAACAGACTAAAAGTATAAGGCAAAAATCTGGACAGCTGAGGTATATGATGAGGAACAGGGCAAGCAAATTAGACAAAATCAGGCATGTTCTGCAAAACTAGGGACAGCTGACAAATAATCTGGTTGCCCCCGGTAGCAAAAATAAAAAAACATACTGACTTTATACTATCACAGAGTACTTTCTTCATGCTGGTGTCTTACATGTTTGAATTTGCTGACTTATTGCTCTGTGTCACCCACAATATAACAATTTCATTGTCTAAGCAGATCATAGGTGGGATAAGCAGGAGACCAGCAAATCAAACGGCACAGTCTACAGGACTTCCTCCTTAGCACGCTGCTCTCACTTCTTTGGTAGGGCTAATTTTCCATTATTTATTTATAGTCAAGAAACACCACTTTTCTTTACTATAAAAAATACATAAATAAATACCTGAAAAGCACCCCTACAAAAGAACCATCAGTGGCACCCTAGAAAGATACAGAGCTGGCCTATGCCTAAAGCTGTCCATGCACCAGGCACAGAAATACTGTTTTAGATTACCAAAGCAGTGAAACAGTAATCACATATAGCAATATGATCTCATATCTTTTTAGGACATCAGAAAGATTTTGACTCACTTTGAGGGAATACCCAATTAAAGAAAATAGCAATAGATTGATAAATAAGTAATTAATAACACTTGCTTCTACAAACAGTATTAATCCATTATTCACAACATCAAAAGCTCACTGAAAAAATATTCTTTCAGAGCCAGCTTCAACCTTAAACTTCTCAAATTGATACAAACAGGAAATCAGCCACAAATGTTAAGCACTTTTAGCTGTGAAACTAATGCTCAAGAGTACACGAAACAGGAAGACTAAAGCTATCCTGGATGATTCCCCATCTCTACCAGGTTGGGAAATTTCTTGGTTACTCTCTCACACTAATCAGTTAATACCTGCAATGCTTTTCCCACTTTCACCAACAGCAACTAGTACCGCTACACACACACACACACACACTCACACACACACACACACACACTCACACACACACACACACACACACACACACACACACACACACACACACACACACACACACACACACACACACACACACACACACACAGATATCCTCTGGAGGAAAATGAGATAGAAAGTTGTTGTGCAGTATAAATTTATACTTGTTATAGTTTTAAAGGTGTCTGCGGCATGAACTTATACAATCTCAGGGAAAAAATACACAGCAGTACGTGTATAAATAAACATACTTTTCAAGCAGAAACAAATGCTGTCTTCATTCTCATCAGACAACAAAACAGAAAAGAAACTATTGCATTTTTTGGTCGTATTTGGCATTGTTTATGCGGTGCATAAAGTTCAAGCAGAGTATATCTACCATTTCCAACTTACTTTCAGATGGACAGAGGTAGACAGGAGGCAGACAGTAGGGTTGTAGTAATTTTAAACTAAATAATTAAGCTTAGATGACCTGGATATAAACTATTCAGTGAAGTTTTCCATACCACTGGTCATTACTGTGCAGTGAATAGTCATACATGTTCCCCTTGTAATTCACAATGTGATTTCAGTTATATATCTTATTGGGAGAAGGCAGTAGGCTGATGATAAGACGGCTGGCAAATCTATGAGTAAAACTTTCAAACTGTGATTTAAAGAAGCCATTTTCAGTTTTGTGGCAGTCAATTTCTACAGCAGAAAATTCAGCATTTTCCTGGAAATTACAGACATTTGAGAGGGGTGGGCTACACTGCATCTTTGAACATAGGCACTGTGGACTGTTTTATGTATGTATGTATTTATTTATTTAGTTAGTTAGTTACGTAAATTAAAACATGCTGTCACATTTCTTTATAAAATAAACAAATAAACAGAAGAAGTACACCCCTAGCTGATTGGCGCCCTAGCCAATAGTCTAATTTTCCTATGCATAAGACTGGCTATGTTACACTTATAAAATAGCAGTATGCTTATAAGATTAAAACTGTTGTTAACAAAGCTGTAGAAGTGTTATGTATTCATGGGGATAAGCAACAGTATCCCATCGTTCAAACAGACACACAAACTGAGTTTGAGAAGGGTGTTCATTCTGTCTTTGTAGTACTCAATTTAACTCATGGCATGATAAAATGGACAGACTTTTCTCACTTTAAAGAGTTGCAGAGGCAATTGGAAAACAGTATCTCTTTTAATATACCACCATGTCAGTATGGAAATGGGAACCAGCAGGTGACTAAGCCAACAAGTGCAGCTCTCCCTCAGTTAGGAAATGGGGGAGGATAGCAATCAGCTGATACATGCACTAGAACATAAGAGATCAACAGAGACCAATGAAAACTGTTTGAAATCCATAGTGGTACAACCACAGGAATCATGTTATTTCACTGATGGCAATCAGTCTGATTGCTGTTGGTTTGAATCAGCACTGTGAAAGCCAGGTTCTGCGATACACAAGGAAAGTTTATTTGCGTGGAGCAAACAACCATCACCACCATGTGGGAGAGATACTTCATACCTACTAACTTACATATATATTAACTCCATGCTCTCACAACAGTGGGGAAAATGGAAACATTAATGATCACTGAAAATGGCTTTCAGCATAATGGATTCACAGTAATAACAATCTGGCAGATTGCTCTAAGCAAATTAAATGGCTCCGCAGATATATGGCTAAGAATCCAGGAAGAGAAAGACCATACCCTGTTAAAATTTCAGTTTACATCTAGAATAGAGCAACTTGCTGGCAGTGCTAGATTATGGACCTCAATGGATTGGAGCTAAAATAGTGAAACACCTATTTATTTGGCATGAAAATAGCACAGGATTTCTGACTAAACTGGGAATAGACAGGTGAGGCCTATTTATATATTTGAGCCTGGAGCTACAGCTCCATTAGCCCCTTTGTTTTTCCCTCCCTGCCTGTTAAAACAGGAGCAATAGGCTTAACATGACAAAAGAACTGCAGCCTGAAACTATTGCAAAGCAGAGAGTAGGAGGGACTAACAAAGCTAAAGAAAATGGAATGCTCACTAAAAGCATTTATTTTAAGGGAATAAACTTGGGAAGTAGGGAAACATGCATATCTGAACAGAACTCTAAATTTTCTGTTAAGCTGACACAGAAAGGCCCAGAAGTGGAAAATTATAAGCACGAGATGGGTGTTAATGATGAAAAGTGTACTAGTAAGAAGGAGTTCTCTAGTATAATTAAAGCAGCACAAGCAATTCCTGATCAAAGTTCTAAAACTAGAAAATTCATGAATCAATGCAATATGTAACTATAAGGAAAAATGTAAAATTAAGAAACTAAAATGTGTCCAGTGGCTACCCATTTCATAGGGATTTAGAGAAGAAAATATTAATAAAAGCTTGAGACAAATATTAATAAAACCTTGAGACAAAGGTGGAACAACATACAGAAGGAAATAAAAATGGAGGGTAGTGATTTCTGAGATACAAGATACCCTTAAACAGAGCCCTGAAGTTACTACTAACGAGTCCAAATACAAGAACTCTAAGCAAGCAAAAGAGTGTTTTATGCATCCTGGTTATAAAGAAAGGAAACTGGAAGAGTTAAATAAGGCACGTATAGCAGCTGATAATAAACAGTATAGTTATGCACTACCATTTTAGGAGAAGACTTGGGCAGTGAGATCCCAGTACCTGTGATTGTATAAAAGGAGACAGTACACATCACCTCAGAACAAGAAGGCCTTGAAGAAAATGTAGAGTTGGCTGACCTTCAAACAATGAATTTAAACTTTAATAAAGAATAAGAAGAAGATGAGACTGAACAGAACATGGGAAAATAGCTAATGGATTCTAATTAAGGGAACAGTATCAACATACCATAGCTCTCAACCTCTTAGCACAAGAAATCTGGGCAAAGCCAAAAATAATGGGGAGGACAAAGGCCTAAAATAGGGACACATTTTAAATATTGCCAATAAAAACTCAGAAAGTTGCTAGAATTAAAGGTGTTCTGTTAGTGTGTGTTTTCAGATGGATATGAAGCCTGAATCTCAAATATCTGCCATTATTTAATGACTGCAGTCCAGAATGATTTGTCAGAAAACCACAGATTTTATGAGGAACAAATCAAAAAATATGAGCCAAAAATTTGGACATTCTGCAAAAATCTGGGCAGTTGAGAGATATGCAGCACACAAACACACACACATACATACACACACACACACACACACACACACGCACACAGACACACACACACATGTACATAGGCGTACATATCACATAGGCGCACACACACACACACACACACACACACACACACACACACACACACACACACACACGTACATAGGCGTACATATCACATAGGTGCACACACACACACACACACACACACACACACACACACACACACACACACATAGGAGCACACACACACACATGTACATAGGCGTACATATCACATAGGCGCACACACACACACACTCACACATACACACATGTACATAGGCATACATATCACATAGGCGCACACTCACACACAGACACACATACACAATTATAACTTAAGCGCAGTTCTTCCCAGACTTTATAACCATTTACTGCTGACATTAAACCTAATACAGGCAAATAAAGTCTTTTCTGTAATATTTGTAATTGGTAGTACTATTTAACCTTGAAAACACTGAGAAAATAATATTGTAAAATAGCTTGTCCCTTTTTCGGAGATTAACTCATGTCAGTAATGCTGTGTGTTGCGCGTTCCACAGCAGAATAACTGCTTTGAAGGGCTAACTGAGTGCAATCGCTGATAACTCCCCCCCACACACATACCAACAGAAAAACAATGAGTGAGCCATGCATAGCTTTCCAGCTGTAAAACATGCAGAAATCCCTGAGGTACATCACCAGAGTTTGTCCCAATATGTCACTATCACAACACCAAAACGTACCCACCAAAAGAAACCAAACCACACCTGGTAACTCCCTTCTGCCATCACGGCAGTGCCATGAAAAACTACCCCGGATTACCTGTCAACATCATGCCCCCATCACTCTTGCAAGCCCTTAATTCCTGCAAGTTTCTGTCATGAAGGTTAACGTACAAAACTACAGCTGAAAAATAAGTGAAGGTATCTCCGAAAAGCACCTAACATATGCACGATTAACTGGCAAAGTCCTTTCCGGCCAAATACACGTGCAAACGCAACCACTCCAAAGTAAAGGGTAAAGCTATTTTCAAACCTTCCTTTTTTAGCCGTTTAACAGATAAACCTTCCTAAAACCAGAAAACATTAAAGAAAACTTGTTTCTGAGGTTTTTAATACTTTCTCGGTGCTACTTGACACAACGAGAAGCAAGCAGCATTACCGCGAAAATCTGGTTGAGATAATACGTAAGTACCCTATTTCCTTATGACCTCCTATTATAAGAGCTTCAATCTTGGCTACACTGACTGAGATCAAAGTTCAGGTACAGCTGTCATATAGATGATCAAAACAAAATTAGGTACTAAATGAATATTTTTTGCAAATGTAATTTGTATAACAAACTCAACTGTATATGTTCCTAATGAAAAAATGAAATTAATTTTACCATTTATCATTTACGACCTTTTATTCATGTCCTTTTGAGTGGCAAGTCCCTGCTAAGGAGATAGGACTGGAGAATAATTAGCTATCTCTCCTACCTAAAAAAAAAAGATGTGGTTTGCTAATGTTGTAATGCTGCCTTCAAGTATGTGATGGGAGATTACAGCCGATAGAGACAAACAGGGCAAAACTACTGTCCATATAGCCAAGCATTACAAGATTCAGGCCTTAGAGACAAATAGAAATGAAAACATTTCCTCACAAAATGAATACAGGGAGTAAACAGCAAGTACTATGTGGAGAGCCTCAAAGCGTTATCCCATGTAATCAGTCTCTTACAAACTCCTGTGCTGTGATCTATGCCTATCCCACAAGGCATCCTCTGATACACACTGATGGATTTGCTGCACATCCACAAAACAAACAGCATATTCTAAGGACCTAAACCTTGTCTGTGACATGAACAGGACATGTTGGAGGGACAGATATGTCTTTCAAAGATTACCCCATCTCTAAAATAGTTTTCCCTCTGTGCAAAGCAAAGCTCACCCCAAACCCTGTTCAAATGTAATTCAACCAAGAAAATACATAAACTCCAACTCCAAACAAAAGAAATAGGTGGAAGGAAATGATGTCATTTTATACTTTAAAAAGCATGAATAACAAATGAATGGTATCTGATGAAGTTCCTATGTAAACATATTTGGGATGAAAGTGCTTATCTGGTTCGTATTTTGTAATAAAGCTGTGGAGTCTGCTTTTGTATCTGTTCTCCTGTTCAAATATAACTTGGACCAAAGGATGTAAAATTGCAAATTTACCTCTAGTTTGGCACCTATGTCCCTAATGGACAGGGGCGGTCAGTGAATGATTGACGTGTACAAAACTATATCTTAACTCAAAAAATTCCTTGGGGTATAGACACATCAGCAATATTTTTGTATATTTGGGATAAGCATGGCTGGGCTTAAAAATGGCTCTTGGGCCAATAGACTAGTCACCACCTATGACTTATAATACAACCATCCATTAAGCTAGTATGAGAAGCTAGCTCACAGGTTCATAGGTAAGTACTAGACTAGCTGCCCTTGTGGGGTGCTTAAATCAACCTATCCCATTTATAAATAGCTTGGCCCTGCCCATTTCATGGTCAATAATTATATATTACCTCATATGAGAATAACTGGAATCATACCATAGAGAATTTGAGGGGATAAAACAGTTGCATGTCTCCACTGGAAGCACAGGGGGTAGACCTGGGGGTAAATTTTCTGTTTTTCATCCATAGATCTAAGTGCTTGAATATGTACAAGGATGAACTTTGTTTTATGTGAATGGGGAGTCTGTTCCAGAACAGTGGTATGCTCTTTGAGATATACCTGTCCCTCCAAACCATCCTGCTGATGTTGCAGAAGAGGTTTAGATCCCTAGACTGAGTAATTCTGATGCCATTTAACTTACTGATGTGCAGTAAATCCATCAGTAATGGGTTGTAGGATGCCTTGTATGCCAGACACAGGTTACCTCTTAGCATTGTGTAGGATATCAAGTATAGAGACGAGGCTTTGAGTCAGTCCATGTAGAACATGTTTAGGTCTTGTGTCCTTTTAGTAAGATAACTATGTTGGGGTCCCAGTTGTTGCATGTGTCTGGATAGATACATGCCTTATGGGACATTATATTCAGACGACCGGCCTAATGAAGACCGAGTAAAGGGGACAGTGACATCCCTAGATCTAGACATAATCCCTTTGTTTATAAGCTGTGCAATATAAAATTACTTTCTTACAACAATAGACATGTATAATAAACCCATGTGATATGTGTAAATATAATTACTGCTGTGACATCTGCAACATTGTTCAAATGTCATCAATGGGAGTTCAAGGTTCATAGGTTCATAGGTTAGTACTAAGCTAACTGCTCTTGCGAGCCATTTTAAGCCTAGCCAATTATCCCTTGTGAGACTCAAACCCTGCACTTTGTGTTTGTATGGCAAACACCTTAACTATTAGGCCACCCATATAGGTCAATCTTCTCATAGTGTATGGTCCACGGCAAGGATACTAAGAAAATACAAAAAAAAATCATGGAATTTGAAATGAGTACTGAAAAACATGAAATTCCATAGAAGTTGGTATTTTAGGACTGAACACTCTTTCACCATGCCTTATATTTATTTTCCTATTTGCTTCCTATTAAGCTGTCAGTTTACCTGATAGAGTATTATGCATTTAGAATGCAATTTAATTTTACATATACAATTGTAATGGAATCACAGTAATGACTAGAAATTATATTTGGCATTTATATGCATAATTCCAGGAATTTCAGCACATAAAAATGCAACTTTTCCCTAATTATAAAATCAATATCCCTTGTCATGGATGACTCTACTAACATGTTAACCAAATAAGAGCTGAGACAGTGGGCCATATAGGTCTCTGGGTAGCAGTCAAGCAGTGTGAACCCTTCAATAAAAGGCACAAACACGGAAGTATACACAATAAAGGAAACATGACACATTTTACTACTTTTGTCTGTTATGTACAGACTTTGAATAGACTGTATTTTTACTGCAGTTTTGAAAATAAATATGCATCTTCTTTACTATAATGTAGTCAGCCCTTTAAAAGTCATAGATGCATTCCAGTAGTTTGAGACTGAGTAAACAAGCACTACCATTCAGTATAAATAAATGGAGTTTATAAGCTTCCTTGGCTTTATATTACAGTATGACAGTAGCCTGTGAGGATTTTGGAGTGCTAGATTAACTACGTTGCCGTATAACTTCATATCAGTATACATTTTTCTAAGTAGACAAAATAAGTTACTGATGGCTAGCTGACAATAAGGCCTTTATGATTTTTGATTAGCCTTTGAGTGCTACATTCATTTCTACAGAGAAATACATTATCATAATGTTACATTGATTTGATGAGAACATACCAGGTTGCCCCTACAAAATCAAGCTGGTGACAGAACCTGAACACGTATTGAGGTGCTCAAAAAGGAATTATGTCTTTACTACACCACTGAAAAGATGACCAGAACTTTGCTGAAATATTCAGATATTACTCACCAATAATGCCCAACTACACGTAGCAGAATTTAAACATATCTGAGACTAACTATGGTAAAGACTGCAAAGGTACTTCAGTGGTTTCCTGTGAGGAAATTGTTGCAGCATGAAACACTACTCTGGTATTTGATACATTTGCTGTTTTTCTCATTTCTGTTCCTTTAATTTCCTGACAGGAAATTTCATTTGTTATGAAGGAGTTTCCTACAGGAAAATCGTATATGCCTTTAATAAAAAATAAAAAAAAATATCTAAGATGTTATGGAATTGTTGTATGTATTATGTATCATGCTTTCACATTCAGCTTGCTTTAGTTGGTATTAATAAATCAATGTGATAAGTAAGTCTGATTATTCATTAACTTCCTTTACAGTTTAATTTATTTAGCTTTTGATACTTAACATTCACACATACACATGGCTTGGGTGGAATTCTCACACTCCCTTAACAGACATGATTTAATTACATCACAAATGTTTTAGCTTCATAAGCTGTAACATTTATTTGTTAGTGTGTAAGTAGCCTGGTCCACTGGAGAACCTCTTCACAGGTATATATGCATGTGTGTGTGTGTGTGTGTGTGTGTGTGTGTGTGTGTGTGTGTGTGTGTGTGTGTGCTCCCGTTTGTACACATATATAGACGGCATACAGTCATACCTTTCAACCTCCAAAAAATCTAGACAAAGCCAAAAATAATGGGCATGGAGAAAGCTCCAAAAATAGGGACAAAGTTTAAATATTGCTCTTATAAGCTTTGAAAGTTGCTGGAATAAAAAGTCTGTTGTTACCATGCATTTTCTGAATGGCATGACATCTAAAACTCAAATGCTTTTCATTATTTAGTGAATTCGGTCCTCTCTGATTTGCCACACAAATCCAGAAAACCACAAATTTTTATGAGGAACAGAACAAAAATATCAGTCAAGAATTTCGACATTCTGCAAAAATCTGGACAGTTGACAGGTATGTGTATAATATTTAAATTACTGACATTAATTCGCACAGACAACAGACAAATTCCACAAATACTAGCCAGAAATGAAGAATAAACCTAGTTATTTTGCTCCAGCATTATGTAACTGATAAGCTGTTTAGGGACTCTGGTCACAACTCCCATTTTTTCTGCTATTTCTTGTCATATTCTGTATTTCACTATTTTGTTCTTCTGTACAACTGCCATTTTATTTATTTATTGTTTCTTTGTTAGCTAGGGGAGGTGGAATGGCAAAATACCCTTTTTCTGCCACTACCTGGGCCATGTGACAATGCAGAGATTCACAAATTAACAAAGGTCCAAAACAATGCAAAAGAAAACAATGTAATATGATATAAAAGACAGAAAGTATGCTACATACAATTGACATTAACAGAAACAAGCACAAACATAGTTATAGCAACAATTCACGGCTAATTATTGGCCCTTAAAAGGTGTAAGAAAAATATATAAACATATAAAGAATATACAGATGGTTACAAAGATGCAGATATTATCCTGGCAAATGAATGACTAAGAGAACAAAACATTATTTAAACCTTTTCTGTTTGACATTTCTTCATCTATATTTTATCCAGTCAGCATGTTACTGTAGAAAGTAATATTATAGAAATACACAGGGTTTGGGGTAGCTGACTGAAAACATTGTGTCTGAATCTAGCTTCAGCTGTTAAGTTCTCTGAATTTCATACAGACAATGTATTTCTCTTTTGTTAAGATATTTATAGTGTAGCTGAGGAAAACAACAATGCAATTTTTGTGATGTGTATATTTTTGTTACAGGTGTAAGTATGTACTACAGTTGACTTATTTTTCCTCCGTGCAGAAGAAAGCTGTAACTTTTGCATAACTGGTACCATTATAATCAGATCTGGGGTCAGTGTAATGTATTGTAAGAAGACGTCTCGTTCACAGTGACCTTTGCAAAACAAGTATTTTCACTGAACTGATTGAAAATATTGATTCACACAGTTAGCTATCAAAGATCTCACCACCTCCTGAGCAAATAGATATTTAGAAATCCTGCTATGCTTTGTAGATACTAAACTCACTGGTTCCTAAACAGCTGTAGAATCCCTGCTGTGTATTGTTTTGTAAAATTAGTTATGAAAATGAAATTCTTTAGATGCTTTCTAGGAAATGTTATTATTAGATGCATAAGATGTATAAGTTTTGCAAAAAAAAAAAAAAAATCAGATCACATCTAAATGAGATGACAGCCATATTATTTTATTAAGACACTTACCAACCAGCAGAGGAAAATCAGCATCATGTGATGTTTGTACTGTGCATATTTTTTTACACAAACATAAGAGACAGATATAGGAACCATGCTATATTTTTATTTATTTGGACTTATTTCCCAGGATGGTCCATTAAGCAAGAATGCATTTTCAGCTGAGGGAGAAGGAGATAATTTTGAGAACAAATTAGATCAAAAACATTCATCTATATTGTTAACATACAGTTATATGAGTAAAAAGGGTTCCTGAAGGACAAAATTATTCTGCAGTGCTAGAAAATATTTTGTTCATATAATTTCTTCAGACTTTGAAACTGTACATCCATATAGAGAGAGATAGTGTACCTATGAAATCAATCAGGTACAGAAATCATTCTGGTAGAGACGTTATTGCTAGGACATAACACAGAGGATTATGATCAGTTGACAGATCATAACCTACTTGTGTGTTTGAAACACAGATGCCAAGAAATTCCTCTCAAGAGCAAAACATGCAAAATGTGCATACCCTATAGCCTGCAAAGAGCTATAACTGGAACTCGACTCTTTGTCAATAGTCTTGGTGCAGTGGATAGTCCAAATGGTAAGGAATAAAACTGGTAATGTGATCCAGACACACAAAGTTTTAAGAAAGATGTGGCGTCTGGATGAATAGGGTTGTGATAATAAACATCTTTTAAGTCTAGTATTACCAAAAAACGTGAAAGAGGAAAAAGAAGATCTTAGAGGTTGTGAAGTGACGTAATTTTGAATGTGGGCATCATCAAAAACAGATTCAGGAAAGAAAGATCCAGAATTGGCGTCCAAGAATTTTCTTTTTATGGCACTAACAACATCCTTGAATAAAACCTCTTCCCTGCCTGGGAAGGAAAAATTAGTTCTATCACTCCTTGGGGCAGCATGTGATGAAGGTGGAAACAAAAGGCACTGATAAACAGTCTGAGCAAAATAGAGATAGACAGACATTTAAGAAGAAATGGCAATAGGATTCCAAAAAAAAGCCTCAATCCTCCCAAATCAAGTGTAGTCCAACAAGTCTGGTGACTATGCAAGAGACCTTGTGACCCTCTCCCACTCTGGCCACTTTTTTCTTCCAGAAAGACCGAATCACTGTTTTTATTTTTGGTAATAGTTTTAGACAAATTGGTTCTGAGAGTCATTCATCAAGGTTACAGATGGCAGTGGGAGGAAATCCCTCCTTTCCAGAGGGTGATTCCTCATCCTTCAGATTAAACTCCTTTGTTTCCACTGCTTTTTCATCACATACTGTCTCAAGGAGTGATAGAATCAGTTCTTCCTTCGCATATGGGAAGGGGAAAGGTATCGATTCAAGGATGTGATTAGTGCAAAGGAAAGAAAGAAAATGCTTGGAGAACAGTTCTGGATCTTTCTTTCTTAAACCTGTTTGTGGTAATGCCTAAATTCAAAATTATGTCACTTCACAATCTGTTAACCACTTCTTCATCTTTTAAGTTTCCTGGTTAACACTGGACTTAAAAGATGCTTATTATCACATCCCTATTCATTCAGACTTCACACGTTTCTTAATGTTTTGTGAATCTGGACTACATTATCAGTTATCTGCCTTATTCCTTAGACTATCCACTTCACCAAGACTGTTCACAAAGTGTCTAGCTATATCTCATTGCAAGCTACAGAGTATCCACATTTTTCAATATTTAGAAGACTTGCTTATCTTTGCAGAGTCTTTTTCAAAATGTTAGGAATCTCTTACACAAACTGGGGATTCCAGGGGAACATTCAAAAGTCTTTCTTGACTCCTTTACACATGACTCCATTCCTGGAAATTAACTAGACACCATAGTTCAAAGAGTTTTTTTTCCACAAGAAAAACAGATCTATATCTAGATATTTTTCTAAGGTTTTCCACTCAGACTTCAGTCACTGCAAGGGAATACCTCGTCTCATGGCTTCTATGATTATCATAACACTTCTGGGTAGAATCCACATGAGAAAGATACAGTGGTTGCTGAAGTCTTTGTAGTCCCAGCACCCACAGCCTTTGCATTTTCAAATCTAAGTACTGGGGGTTTGTCAGAAGAGAAATCATTCGGTGGAGACAACTGATATCCTTAAATCCAGATCTTCCCTTCTCCCTCCTTGTTCCAAAGGAGTCAGTCACCTAGATGCCTCGGACTTTGCTTGGGGAGTAGTTTCAAGAAGGACAAAAGTGCAGGGTGTGTGGGATACTAAGGCAGATGCAAACAAATACATATCAAAGAAATGCTCACTGCGATTAAGGTACTAAATTCTCTGGATCATCTTTGGTGCCTAGGACCTCTTCAAGTTGTTACAGGCAATACCAGTCATGTGGTATATCAAAAAATAGGGGGTGGGGGGACCAGGCTATACTTCCTTTGCAGACTAGCCATGTTAGCTTGGGATATAGCATCACAGCACAGTCTTACTCTACAAGCATTCTACATTCCGTAAGAGCGTATTTGTGTGGTAGACAAATTGAGCAGGAAAAGGGCAGTTTCTCATAAATGGTAACTAGATTGGGGAGTCTTCCACGATTTGATCCGTCTGTGGGAAGTCCCTCAAGCAGACCTCTTTGCCATCTGTCTGAACAATCAACTAGCAAGATTCTCTTCCAGGATTCCATGCAGGAAGGCCTGGAAGATAAATGCCTTTTGTTTTCCTTGGACAGGAATGTTTCTGCATGTATTTCCACCCTTTCCACTAATATCCATTGTACTTCTGAAGATTCAGAAGGAATCCCCCAAGATCAATGTGGTAACTCTCGTCTTTCTCAGGCAATTGTAGATCTACTCACACAAGAACAAGGGTGTTCGATACACCTCGACATCAGTCAACATCAATTGACTGCCTAGATAATAGGGTTTTAATTCCTTTTAGTCTCCTGTTTATCGAGGACGTGCAGCTGATACTAATGGAGGCAAGAAAGCCTGCCACTAGAAAATCATATATTAGCAAAATGGAAACGGGTTTTCTAGTAGGTGCCAGAAACATAATAAGGAAAAGGTTTTCTAGTAGGTGCCAAAAACATAATAAGCACCCATTCAGGGTTAGTTCTTCTCTGGTTTAACAATATTTGTGTACGTTACTATCCTATAACCTTTCTTATTCCTCTGTCAAGGTTCATTTATCAGCCATTTCAGCATATTTGCCTACATATCCTCCTATTTCAATGCATTCTCAAGACAAAATGTTCTTGAAAAGGGTTTTGTATAAGAGGCATCCAAGTAAACTGGTGGTCCCTCCTTTTGATCTTAATTTTGTATTAGAGAAGCTAACATTTGCTCCATTTGAACCAGCTAATCTGGTTGACTTGAAGTTCCTAACATGGAAAACAGTTTTAATGATTGCTCTGACCTCTGCAAGAAGAGTATCAGTGTTGCAAGCTGTTATGGTGTGTCAACCCTATTTCATTTTTCACAGGAACAGGGTTTTTGAGAACTAATTCTTCTTTTATGTCAAAAGTGGTATCTGAGTTTACTTTAAGCCATATTATCCATCTCCCTGTTTTCTTTCTTGAACATAAAATGATGTCCACAGATGACTCAGGTATTATTTTGACAGGACTAAATCTTTCAGATCATCAGAGCAAGTGTTCATGTCTTGTAAATGTAAGAAAAAGGGACAACCTGTGTCAAGATCCACTCTGCCAGGGCCTTGGCTTCATCTATGGCTTTTTGGAAAGGGTTAGATTCTAGAAGTATTCTAGAAGCTGCTACTTGGTCCTCTACATACTTTTACAAAGCGATATAAACTTGATTCCTTCTCTAGGTCTAGGTTAGGCCTTGCTAGGATCATTCTCCAGGGTCTCCTGGAGTCTTCTCCTTCCATTTCCCAAATATAATAAGCTTGGGTAATCTACCCATAATAGGTAAGGCTACTACGGCAGTAATAAGTATGAAGAACGTAGTACAGTTGTGGAAGTAAACTTACCATAACAATAGATACCCAAATGATCAGTGCTGCGGTAGTTACTTCCTCCTTCCACTCCCCTTGTTTTTTGGGTATGCTTTTCATGCCAGGGTGTGGACATCTATTTTTTTTCCTATTATTGTCCTTTCAGGGATCCCTCCCTCTATTGACATATATTCAGTAAATAAGAATTAAGCTAGGGTTTAATATCAACAATCAGACCACTTAAACAGGAAAATGTAGTGTAATTATATGCTATAATTAGTAACATAGGCAAAAAAATGTCTTAGCTAAAGCAGATACAGACTGTTAAAATTAATGTAAAAACAGATCAAGAAATGGAAAAAAAATCATCACTTATCTGTGTTGATGAATGTAACAGAAGAATCTGTGCCTAAACTGGAACAATTTTAACTTTTAAAAAGCATTAACTTTAAAGGAGGAAAATTTCTCTAGAAACTGTAAAACATTTAATTTAGAAAACAGAAACTGATGCATGTAAGTTTATAATTATGTGATCAACAAAGCAGCAAGAAGGATTATTGAACATTGCTGTATAAAACTACTGAAGGTTGTTATTACAGTTTGCATTGCCAACAGTAATGTGACATAAAAGATCAGCTAATAGGCAAGTAAAGCAGGAAAAAGGACAGTGTCACCTTTTTCATTGCCCAATAACATCTAATTTATATTCCAAAAGGGCAAGCAGCATGGTCATAATAAATCATGCATTGCTTAAAATTACAGTTTTATCCACTGAAACCTTTAAAATAAAAAAGGAAAACATGGAAGCAGCAGGAATATTTAATAAATCAGTTTAATGTTGGAAACATTTGTTACTTTTTTTAGTGATAATAAATCTTGTATTACTCAGAGACTGCAGGTTGACTGCTACTCTGGTCACTGCAGCTGCTAAAAAGGATGCTGTTTTTTAACCCTACCACAACACATTATAAAAAAAATAAAAATGTTAAATCTACCTATTTGATGGTGACTATATTTTTATGTCTGACTGGAGGTGATTACACTAAATATATTGTCAAGCAAAGGTAAAGATGTGCAATAACATTTCCAGATCATAAACAGAGCACAAGTGATACTATATGGGAGCAGGCATGCTAACATCATATAGTACAGTCACCATTACTGACATGGGTACAGACATGTGTAGTATGTTACTCAGCTATCTCCAGAGATTCAGGAAATGCAGGGCAATAGGGGCAGCTGCACCAGGCACAAACAGTCGGGAGGTGCAACTAGTGTTTTTGCAGAGGTGTTAGTTGCTTCCAAGTTAGAAGTGCAAGCAATCTCAGCATGCATTTCAGCAGCTATGATAATTCTTTCATGGCCACTTAAATGATGGTCAGTATGCGAAGACATCAAAGAGCTGTTATGTATGGCCATAGTAGTTTCTTGCTATATATACGGACCTCTGCAAAAAATAAAAGTATTTTCATTCATACAGTATAACATAGAGGCATCTGCATGCTACACTGTATGAATTAATGTGACTGCAGTTTGACAGCTGAGCAGCCAGACTAAAGGAACGCATGAATACCAAAACTTTGGTTGGAAACATTTCTTTTCTTTTTTGCTTTATTTAACCATCATGTTGGGTAGGATCTTTTCTTTGGTCCTTGTCAAAGAGGTGTGCCATTAGGGGGCATCATCCTGGGCACAGATTACACTAGCTGCAGATCTGCCCAGAGACTCGTGACTTCGAGAAGGCACAGTGCCCAGAGACCCATGACTGTGAGAAGGCACAGTGCCCAGAGACCCATGACTGTGAGAAGGCACAGTGCCCAGAGACTCATGACTGTGAGAAGGCACAGTGCCCAGAGACCCATGACTGTGAGAAGGCACAGTGCCCAGAGACCCATGACTGTGAGAAGGCACAGTGCCCAGAGACTCATGACTGTGAGAAGGAACAGTGCCCATTGACTCATACCTCTGAGAAGGCACGGTGCCCAGAGACTCATGACTGTGAGAGGGCACAGTGCCCAGAGACCCATGACTGTGAGAAGACACAGTGCCCATTGACTCATACCTCTGAGAAGGCACTGTGCCCAGAGATCCATGACTGTGAGAAGGCACAGTGCCCAGAGACCCATGACTGTGAGAAGGCATAGTACCCAGAGACCCATGACTGTGAGAAGGCACAGTGCCCAGAGACCCATGACTGTGAGAAGGCATAGTACCCAGAGACCCATGACTGTGAGAAGGCACAGTGCCCAGAGACCCATGACTGTGAGAAGGCACAGTGCCCATTGACTCATACCTCTGAGAAGGCATGGTGCCCAGAGACCCATGACTGTGAGAAGGCATAGTACCCATTGACTCAAGGTGTTGAGAAGGCACAGAAGCAAATATATCAGGCAGTTTAGCTCATTTGATTAAGACTAAGAGATGCTAACCAGCCTTATTCCAGCATTTGATTCCCTCCACTTTGATCACGTCTCGAAATCAGATATTATTTTTTAATTACCCTTGAAGAGAGATATGTACCTAGTGAGTTGACCAGGTTAAACAATGAATAAAAAAGTTCTGCCATACAAAGATATTACTTAAAAAGTTAAGACATTTCTTTTTTAAATACAGTCATTGTTTACTAACATCTCCCAAGTCGGTGAACCCAGGCATCTTTTGGTAAATCTTGCATTAGCCATAAACAGATGATATTCCTACAGTAATCCACGATTTATTGTCTTATTGTTGTTAGTAATAATTCAAACAGATAAAACATCTCCAGAAATCAATGAATAAAGGAAGGCAAAACTCAGCTGCTTCATGTCCTAGAAATAAAAGTCTATCAGGAATGTTTGTAGTTTGGATCATCTATTAATAATCATGTACTATTTAATTGACACACAGGTATACAAAACTAAAGGGTCTAAACTCTAAGGAGACTGGAAGTTCAAAACAGAGACATTCCAATGACTGCAAAAACAAAGGAACATTTTATTCATGGGGAAGCTGCTCTAGATCCCTTGAAGCAGGTAAAAGCCCCCAAACTGTAGAAATACTAAGTCTGAGATGATACAAACTAGTATAAAACTAGTATAAAACTCAACAAAAAGCACCTCAGACCACCTGCAATTCAGACAGCTAAGAAATGAAACAAAAAAGCCATATTAGCCGATAAAAGAAACTACTACTACCAACTACAACAAACCAACCAAAATAATCCCCAAAAATTCTGGCGAGGTATCAATAACCTCCTACACCCTGGATGCTCAAGTACTCCCTCTCCCTCTGGCTCTGATCAAAACAATCCCATCCAAATAGCAGATCCATTTAATTCTTTTTTCACTGAAACCATACAATCCCTAGCCAACCAGCTATCCCCTAGCATCCCAGGCTCTGCCACAACCTTTACCAATAATTCTCATCAATTTCATTTTCAGCCAGTGCCCACTTCACTTATCTGTAACCTCATACAGAAACTTAAACCCACTACTCTCTCTGCTGATAAATTACCTGCAGAATACCTGCAAAAAGCTGCTAAAGTCATAGCCTACCCCATATCTATCCTCATTAACAGAACTATTTCTGAAGGATCTATTCCCCTAATCTGGAAAGTCTCTCACATAATTCCCCTGCATACAAAGAGTTGTCCAATTATAGGCCCATAGCTATTCTATCTCCTTTGGCAAAAATAATGGAGAAATGTATACACATACAACTGTTAACCTACCTACTCGATCACAATTTATTAGCACCCTGTCAACATGGCTTTAGACCATTTCATAGCACCACCTCTGCTCTCTTATCCTTCACTAACCATATTAACAGCAATCGTAATATTGATACTCTATCCTCAGCTGTTTTTATTGATCTGTCCAAAGCATTTGACATGGTGAATCACCACCTCCTTATAGACACACTCAAAAACCTGTCATTGGACAACCATACTATACAGTGGTTCCAATCATACCTACATAACAGGCAACAGGCTGTACTATGGGAAAATACTTTATCTTCCAGGATCTATATTAGGCCCATTACTCTTCTCCATCTTTACAAATGACCTTCATTCTGTAATTCCTCAAGCTGACTGTATCCAATACTCTGACGACTCCACACTCATATGCTGCTGCTTCTCAATCAGAACTTCAGTCACTAACCCAAATGACCTTTAGTACAGTTGAAAACTGGCTCCTACAAAGAGGTCTTATGCTTAACCCCAAAACAAAAATGCTACTATTTAGAACCTCCCCACTTAACTTTACTATTACTTCAAATGATGGAACTATAATATCTGAACCAACCACCAAACTACTAATAGATATCAACTTGTCCTTTGAACCTCACATTAATAACACCATAAAATAGTAAACAAGAAACTAGGTTGAATAAAACCCTTTCTTACACCTCCAGCCAGGGTTACTATTGCCTCATCTCTACCTTGCTCTATGCCTCCCCTATCTATACCAAAATATGTAGAAGTAATCTGAGTAAACTTACATCCTCCTACAACAATATTGCCAGATTTGCAGCTGGGTCCTCCTATAGAACTCATCACTGTATCAATCTGAATCAGTTAGGATGGTTAGAGCTGCCAAATGTAATACTTTTCAATCAATTAATAGTAGCCCATAAGATCCTGTATTTACCTCAAAATACACCCATACTTACATCCCTAGTCATCCCTATAATAACCTCAAGACCTTCAGCTAATAACTTACTTGTACAAATATCAAAATCCAACAACTTAGCTGGTGACACCTTGTTCTCCAATACAGTAGGTAAAGCCTGGAACATCCTCCCAAGCCAGCTAACCTCAATATCCTCTGTCAGTTTATTTAAAAGCAAGCTTAAACCCTACCTCAAATCCAGACTAAGTACCTAACTATTAACTAGACTCCCACAATTCCTAGCCTATCATGATCTTGTGTTGTCTCACTAATTTTAGTGAGCTTAACCTTTTTCTCATGTAAATAAGTATATACAGTGGAATGATCAAACACCTTCATATAGTATCACAACCTATGTGTTAAATAACACTAGAAATCCATCCTTGTTTGCTGTTCTTCTATACTCTATCTATTGATCTCTAGTGTTTTTCTTTCTTAGGTTTTTGTGAGACCTCAGTATCTCTTATCATAAATTACTAGGTGTATCTAATTTTGTAATATGTTATTCTAATACAAATGTATTAGTCTTATTCATCTATTCTTAGATAAATTTTTCCTTTTTCCTACTGAAATATAAAATATATAATCTTAAATTATACTGTTATTGTCTTTGTCTTGACCTTTTATATTGTTGTAATTTCTCCACTGAAAATGGACATATATCCAGCTGGAAAATAAATAAATAAATAAAATAAATAAAAGGGAGGCAATGGAGAGGCATAAAACTCACCTTGTCATTCAACTGTTACCCCATTGAACTAGAAACACAGATTAAGCCTGCAGGGTAACCAATGCCAATGTATACTGAAACATTAACAACAGGAAATAGACAATCTTCTTTCTTTGACATTTTAATATCCAACAAATCAGGGTGCCGCAGAGTGTACCCTCTCAGCTTATAATTTCAGCTGTTCAAGATAATCAGTAATTTTTATAATTTACTACACAGCAAAGTGTCTGATACCATAAGATCTTAGAAAGAATATACATCATTTTCTTATACACTTCTAATAATTTCTGCTTCAGTGCACCCTGACATGTAACCATCAAAACGTAGCTTTTTTTTTTTTTTTTTATGTAGCCACTTCTACTTCTTTTATTATCTTTTCTGGCCTGTACTACTTGTCCTACATTCTTTTTATACTGTTTTTTTTTTTTCTAGAAACCCCCAAACCTTGTTTTTTGTGTGTATATTTAGCTGATTTCCCCATAATGAGAGATTTTCACCATGTCTCTTCCCTTGCTTTGTATTATAGTCTATTCCGAGATTTACTCCTCAGTCTGTTCTCTCAGTTTTTGTTATTTATTTATTTGCGTATTATCCATTTGATAACAGATCACTAAACTGGTCTAAGCTGATCTTTCCTGCTATAGCCTGGGCTCTAATGCACAATGCCATGATGGGTTACAAAAAAAAATATTTTTGTACTGGTACAAGAAGGTATTTGTGCTGACATTGCTGGCATTTACAAAAGCAGACACAACTGTTTGTAGTAGATGATGCAATAATGAAAGTATTGGGTTACACAGGTAATGAAAGCATTGGGTTACACAGGTAATGAAAGCATTGGGTTACACAGGTAATGAAAGCATTGGGTTACACAGGTAATGAAAGCATTGGGTTACACAGGTAATGAAAGCATTGGGTTACACAGGTAATGAAAGCATTGGGTTACACAGGTAATGAAAGCATTGGGTTACACAGGTAATGAAAGCATTGGGTTACACAGGTAATGAAAGCATTGGGTTACACAGGTAATGAAAGCATTGGGTTACACAGGTAATGAAAGCATTGGGTTACACAGGTAATGAAAGCATTGGGTTACACAGGTAATGAAAGCATTGGGTTACACAGGTAATGAAAGCATTGGGTTACACAGGTAATGAAAGCATTGGGTTACACAGGTAATGAAAGCATTGGGTTACACAGGTAATGAAAGCATTGGGTTACACAGGTAATGAAAGCATTGGGTTACACAGGTAATGAAAGCATTGGGTTACACAGGTAATGAAAGCATTGGGTTACACAGGTAATGAAAGCATTGGGTTACACAGGTAATGAAAGCATTGGGTTACACAGGTAATGAAAGCATTGGGTTACACAGGTAATGAAAGCATTGGGTTACACAGGTAATGAAAGCATTGGGTTACACAGGTAATGAAAGCATTGGGTTACACAGGTAATGAAAGCATTGGGTTACACAGGTAATGAAAGCATTGGGTTACACAGGTAATGAAAGCATTGGGTTACACAGGTAATGAAAGCATTGGGTTACACAGGTAATGAAAGCATTGGGTTACACAGGTAATGAAAGGTTACACAGGTAATGAAAGCATTGGGTTACACAGGTAATGAAAGCATTGGGTTACACAGGTAATGAAAGCATTGGGTTACACAGGTAATGAAAGCATTGGGTTACACAGGTAATGAAAGCATTGGGTTACACAGGTAATGAAAGCATTGGGTTACACAGGTAATGAAAGCATTGGGTTACACAGGTAATGAAAGCATTGGGTTACACAGGTAATGAAAGCATTGGGTTACACAGGTAATGAAAGCATTGGGTTACACAGGTAATGAAAGCATTGGGTTACACAGGTAATGAAAGCATTGGGTTACACAGGTAATGAAAGCATTGGGTTACACAGGTAATGAAAGCATTGGGTTACACAGGTAATGAAAGCATTGGGTTACACAGGTAATGAAAGCATTGGGTTACACAGGTAATGAAAGCATTGGGTTACACAGGTAATGAAAGCATTGGGTTACACAGGTAATGAAAGCATTGGGTTACACAGGTAATGAAAGCATTGGGTTACACAGGTAATGAAAGCATTGGGTTACACAGGTAATGAAAGCATTGGGTTACACAGGTAATGAAAGCATTGGGTTACACAGGTAATGAAAGCATTGGGTTACAGGTAATGAAAGCATTGGGTTACACAGGTAATGAAAGCATTGGGTTACACAGGTAATGAAAGCATTGGGTTACACAGGTAATGAAAGCATTGGGTTACACAGGTAATGAAAGTATTGAGTTACACAGGTAATGAAAGTATTGAGTTACACAGGTAATGTATTAATAAACTGTGACTGAAACGTGCAGTTGTTAATTATGAGGGAATGGCAGGCAGCTGAAACATGCTACAAGAGCTGCGAGTTTAAAATTGCTATCTGAGCAAGGAGACAGTCATAGTCAGCTACTTATCAAGGGCAAGGCTCCATCAGGTCACACATGCACTCAGGGCATTAAACCACAGGTACCAGTATGACTCTGTCATAGACCATGTGGGTGCTAATGACCTGAGACATACCTCCTTGGACTATATGAAGAGAGGCATGATACAGCTTTCAGATTTTGTGTGCCTGGCAGGTATAAGCCTAGCACTAGCAGCATTCTACCTTCTCCAAGGATGATATCACAGTACAAACAGTGAATGATTGTCTTTAACAACTGGCTTAGTTACTGTTGCCATTCTAAGTGGGTCTAATATTTATCAGCTTGGGAGGACATGATCGACAGACCACTCTGTTTTGCCAGGAATGGTCTCTACCTGTCCCCACTAGGCTTTTAGATATTGGCCAAAACATCATCTCCCCCCAAACTGTCTTTTTTAGGCAATGCCAATCTGATAAAACTTCCAACATAGTAAATTCTATGCAGGATAAACTAAAGGTGTTATTGCTCAGTGCTAGGATTCTGAACAGGAAGATCCACTCCCTGGAAGCACTCCTCACTCTGGAGAGTGTTGACATCTGTGCAGTTACTGAGACATAGTTTAAAGTTGCTGAAAGCACCCTGGCAGTACAAGGCTATAATGCCTTCCACAGATTTAGACCAGCTACTGCACAAACAGGGACAAACAGTTGAGGTGTATCACTTTATATATAAAAATTAAGCCCACCTAAAGATTGGCCAAACAATATGACATGCTTAACCTACTCCATGTCCAACTAACCATAGATAAAGGTCTATAAAATATCTTTGCTAGATATAGGTCCCAGTCTATAGCCCAGGATAACCATACCATGTACTTGAATGTACTGAATTTGCTCACAATTCAGCCCAACACCATATTCATGGGTGATTTCAAATATCGCACCATAAACTGGGATACATACACAACCACTAACATGCAGGCTCAAAGATTCCTGGATTTTGTCAATGTAAACACCCTGGAGCAGCTAATCTGCACACTTACTGGGGGGGCAGATATCCTGGATCTAGTATCACAAATATGAGAGAATTTGCACCCCTCCCCCTTGTATATTGTCCTCTCTTGTCAGATCAGATGACAAAGTGGCCACCCTTGAAATAAATAAAAAGGCTGAACTCCCAGGAAACCCCAGCACCTTATAAAATTTCTAAGGCTAACTACCTCCTATTAAGTGATAGCATAGATAAATTCCAAGCCCCCCAAACTCAGGGAATATGGTGGCCTATGTGGAAGTGTTTACAGAGACCCTGTAAAAACATGTAAATAACTGCATCAAAACAGCAGTGCCAGACCAAAATAAACGTTGGGCAAAATCCAAAAAAAAAAGCCCCCCCCCCAGTGGACTCCAGTATAAATATATTGCACAAGAGAAAAAAATCGTGTCCAAAAATTGGAAGGGCTATGCCCAAAAAACAAACAAAAAAAAAACCCCTCATCAGTCTCAACAAGCAACTCAAGGGACTAATCATGTCCACCAAAGCCAACCTTGAGATAAAAGTAGCCTTCCAGGCTAAAGATAACCATAAGACATTTTTAGTTATGTATGCAACCTTAAATGGAACAGCCAATAGTGTGCTGAACTAATAGTAAATGGAACTTCCTATACCATGCCACACCTTGTTGTAGAAGGAAGTAGTAGTCCACAAAAACTCACAGGCCAAAAAAAGATAACAGAGTGGACTGCTGAGGATAAGTAAGAAATTATGTTTTGTTACTACTATGCAAAAAACAGAATTTCCAGATAGAAGATATGCAAAAAGATTAAGAGAGAAATTAGAGGAAAGAAAATGACTTGCACAAGAAATATTGTCAAAAGTTTCAAATGCAAATCTGCGTTCATTAGTACAACAGATCCATGAAAAACATTATATAGACCAAGAAACTTTGAGCTGTTTGGAAAAAGAAGAAACAGAGGAAGTGTGAAAATATAAAGAACAAAACAAGAGATATTTGAAAGGTATAAAAAGAAACATGGACATGAAAAAGAAAGAAAGATCTGATACAATACGATATTTATGCAATTTTGAAAGTCATACGAATCAGCAGTTCCAAAGATGTTTGAAGAGCAATCGAGGCAAAGGCACTCAAATATGAAAACTTTCACAATACAAAAAATAAGATCACAAAGGGGGAATGTAGACCAGAAGATCAGTAAAGCAGAAGTTAAACAAACAGAAGCTGAAGTTATGGAGTGCCTGCAATGTGAAGGATTTAGTGTAGAAAGTATAACACGGGTTATGTCACAGCATGATGGAAGTGAGTTCCCAAAGTAAGGAGAAATAGGTGGGGTGGATGACATCTGAAAAACAAATACGGACATGGGAAGTAAAAAAGATTCAATATGGTGTAATATCTATGCAAAATAGAAAGCAAAGCTAAGCAATACAAAAAAGCAGCAACAAAGATATTTGAAGAGAAATACAAGTAAAGGCATCCAGATATGGAAAATCTCACGATACAAAAAATAAGAAAACAAAAGGGAAAGTAGTAAAAAGGATTAATAACGGATAAGTTAAAGAAACTGAAAGTGAAGTTATGGATTACCTGAGAAGTGAAGGATTTAGTGAGGAAAATTCAACTCTAGTAACATCACAGCATGATGCAACAATGTTTGTTGTTTGCCTTTTCAGCTTTTCCCGGTTAGGGGTCGCCACAGCGGAACTCCGGTCCGCTAATGATTGGCAGTCGATTTTTATGGTGCCGAGTTGCCAGCCCGATGCTCAACCTTCAGCGAAGACATGCCCATTCACGCATGTCTTTCAGAGGCCACTCGACTGCGGGGAGGACATGCAGACTCCACACAGAAGGCACTCCAGCCGAGAATCGAACAGGAGAAACCTCTTGCTGTGAGGCAACAACGCTACCGCTGTACCACCGCGGATATAGCATGATGCAACAATGAGTCCCCAAATTAAGGAGATACCGGTGGAACAGGAAGAATCTGATCACTTGTCACATGACGATACTCTGGAGCCTTCAGTAAGAAACCAGTACAAAAGTTCAGCTGGAGATGCACAGCAAGGAATGGAGCAAGAAACAATGGCAACAATACTGCAGTTAATGTCGTGGAGTGATAGGCCAGTGAGTTTCCATGTGAATGAGAAATGGATGATGCAGGATGCAGCTGAAGAGAATATGTCACAGGAAAATATTCTGGAACTTTCTGTGGAATGCCCACAGGAAACAGAGAACAAACAATGTATCCTCAGCTTGGAAGAAAATGATCTAAGGGAAGAGTTACTTGATTTAATACAGATGAATAGACATATTAAGATCAATGAAAGAAATAGATTACAGACAGTCAATCAGACCCAAAATGTTAGAAGTCTGATAAAACAAATGAACACAGTGATCAAGACTATTAACAAACGTTCATGTGATCTGACAGAAGTAAATACGATATATTACTGTACAGCTAAATTAATAACAGTTAAAACCTTCTACAAAAATGTAGCGCAATAAGGGAAAGGAACGGAAAAAATCAAATGCCATCATGGAAGCATCAAATACAGAAGACTATAAAGCAATTAAGACAAGAAGTTTCACTATTGAAGAGTATAGAAGAGGGAACAGATCAACAAAAATAGACGTGATAAAAGCAATATGCAGTATCAGAAAAGACTAGGATCTATCATACACTATTGCAAATAAAATAAAAATATCAGGAATATATATCTATATCTATCTATCTATATCTATATACATATATATATATATATATATATCTATATACATATATATATATAAAATGTATTTATTTATTTATTTATTTCTAGGTGGAAAATAGTTATATGTATTTCTAAATATATATATTTATATTTGGAAATAAACCCAGGTCAAACCACAAAAACAAGCTACCCTGTACAACAAACGAAAGACAATCCTGTCGAGAAGTAAGAGGGAATGTGCACAACAGATCAAAAAGCCCCTCATTAGTCTAAACAAGTGACTCAGGGAACTAGTCAACACTCTAAAAGCAGACTTTATGGTAAAAATAGCCTCCAAAGCTAAGGATAACTATAAGGCATTTTTCAGTTATGTTCGCAATCTTAAGGGCAACACCCAACAATGTCAGGAATTAGTTGTTAATGGCATCACCTATACTCAGCCGGAAGAAATAGCAAATCTGCTGGCCAACAAATTCAGCTCAAATTGCATCACCCCTAGTTCTTACCCAAGAAATACCTCTACCAATGCCAATTATCACCAAATAACAGTTTGTCACCCCACTCTCTAAAATTAAAAACACGGCTTCAATGGAGCCTGATAATATACCAGGTTCTCTATTAAACAACTTACATAAGGACTTATCAGGACCATTAGAACCTTTATTTAACCACAGCCTCTGGACTGACTTTGCCCCAGTAGAGTTGAGGACAGCAACAGTCATCCTTCTGCATAAAGGGGGACCATCTACTGACCCGAGAAATTACATATCCATAAGTTTGACTAGTCTTCTATGTAAGGCCATGGAAAAAATAATCATGGACCTAATAAATAATGACATAGGAAACCTCCAAACACTGGACCTTACCCAATTCAATTTTGTCAAGGGCAGATCATGCCAACTGAATCTAGTGGAGTCTAGTGGATGGTGGTTGAGAAAGTCACTAAGGTGATGGATGATGGTAAGACATACATAACATCTACTGCAACCTGGAGAAGGCATTTGACACAATTCCTCACTCAGGTATTATAAATAAACTCAGAAAAACTACATCACCAGATGGATAACTAAATGGCTCATGGACAGGACACATATGGTTAAAGTGGGTGAATCCAGATCCAGCAAGAGGCCAGCTACTAGTGGTGTGCCACAGGGCTCAGTGCTGAGACCACTCCTGTTCAGAATATACTTCTCTGAAGTCAAGACTAATGTGGAAGGCCTCTGGATGACAATGTTTGCTGATGACTGCAAGCTTGGGGCAATCACCGTATCCCCCAGCGATGTAGATCTCCTTCAGGAGGGTATAGATCATGCCAGAACTATTGTCTAAAAACGTAATGTGAAAAAATGTGTTATATCCTTTGGGAAGTCAATACCTTTGCAAATTATAACTTCAGTAGCACTCCCTTAAGACTAGACTAAGAGGTGAGAGATCTAGGTACACAGACAGATAGAAGCCTGAACTTTGACTGCCATATGTCCACAGTGGTAAGGAAATCCTTTTATATGATACAATTCATAAGTAAAGGTATGGAGTCAAGATTCAAGGAAAGTATAGTCCTGCTGTAGTCTACCCTCATTAGACCAATAATGGAGAACAATGTGCCATTTGGCATGTACTTGACTAGGCCCTTACAGCAGCTGGAATGACCTCAGAGGTTTCTCACAATGAAAATACAGGGTGTAAACAACATGAACTATGCAGAAAGACTAAAAGCCCTATCCCTTTACTCTATCTCCTACCTACTATTAATGGGTGACCTATGCCTGACCTACAAGTCACTCACAAATCCAGCCCTGGTGGAGCTGTTACTCATCTGCCAGTCAAACAGCATGAGGGTCACCTGATATAGGGATTTAAACTTAGCAACTCAAACAAAACATACTGGAGAGACAGATGCATATCTCAGAGATTTCTTTTCCTTTGGAACAGGCTTCATACTCACATTAAACAGAGCCCTTCCCTGGCTCTTTTCAAACACAGTTTGGGTCAGTGGATGGGGAATTGTAAATCCATACCTAGGGTACTGCATATGTTCCTTATGGACAGGGGAAATATACAAGATACTCAGTGCACAGGCACAAATCCATGCCACCCTCTTGCCCCTAGGGGCCATGTATTAGGTAAAATAGTGTTATATCAGCTAGGGTTGAAAGACCCCTTAAGCTGTTAGCCTAGTAATCTCCTATGAGCCTATGAATCTGCTCAGGCAAAAAACTTAGAAGATATGCAGATAAATATAAAGGAATGGTACAAAATAAGCAATTCAATGATGACCTAAAAAAAGGTTTTATAGAACATTTGGAAATACAGCAAAAGGAAAAGAAACACCACCAAAAAAAGAAGAAATATATTTATTTTACAGAAATATCTATGAAGATCCTGTGGACTATAGCAAACATACTGAATGGCTAGAAGAAGTAAAAGAAACAGTATGAAGTTCAAATGTACAGGATATGAAAGGGGATGATGAAGAAATAGTCAGCGAAACCTAAACAAAATGAAGAAAAGCTCCTAAATGGAAAATCCCAGGCCCAGATGCAGTACCTAACTTCTGGCTAAAAGTATTAACATCGCTATATTAAGGTTTAGCCCTAAGTAAGAACTACTCATAGAAACATCTCAAGCAAAAACCAACTTGGTTAACAATAGGAAAAATAATATTCCTTCTTAAGAGTAAACCTGCAAGCTATCCTAAAAACTATAGACCAATAACTTGCCTTCGGACAATGTATAAATTATATACTGGAACTGATGCCAATGGAGTTTATGGTCATTCAGAAGAAAATTCAATCATGGCAATAGAACAAAAGGGTAACAAAAATATGGAACAAAGGATCATTTGTTGTTAAAGTCATAATGGAGAATTGTAAAAAAGGGAAGAATCTAAGTAAGACAAGGATAGATTACAAAAAAGCATTTGAGAGCATTCCACATTCATGGGTAAAGGAGTGCTTACAGATGTATAAGATATACCCTGGATCAATCAATTACATTACAATGACCATGAAATAGTGGCAAACCACTTTGCAGCTAAGCCATGATAAAGGACAAAATATTATCCTAGGGATAAAAATTCAAGGGGGATATTCCAGGGTGACTCTTTGTCACCGCTGTTCTTTTGTCTTCCTCTCAACCCATTAAGCTGTTTACTTAACAGATTAGGTTATGGTTATAGTTTGGCTCCCAGAAAACAACAGTGTACAGACTTCTCATTTTCCTTTTGTGGATGATTTAAAACTGTATACTTCATCAGATGAGGAACTGAAAGCACAAATTTAAATGGTCAAAACTATCGCAGATGATATAAGAATGTCCTTTGGTCTTGATAAATGTACAAATGCAACATTTAAAGTAAGAAAGCTGCAGCACAAAGAAATTATCAGTCTTGCACAAGAATGTGATATAAAGGAACTTGAGCAAGAGGGAGTGCATATGTATTTGGAAACTGATTATGGTTCAACAATAAAACATGAATAAATGTGAACAAAACTCAGTAAGGAATATTTTAGATGATGAAAATTAATACTGAAAACAGTCCTGACATTGGAGCAAAGTCCAAGCTATAAACCAAGCTGCTCTTCCTGTTCTAACTTACAATTTTGGGGTGACTGACTGGCTCCAAAAGGCACTGGATCAGTTGGGTGGGAAAACAAGAAAAATGTTTCACACATCAAATTATATATAAAAAAATCAGTGTATACCAAGATTATATATTCCTCATTCTGAAGGAGGTATGGGCCTCCTTGAAACTGATTACATGTGAAGATCTGCAACCATGGCGCTGTATACATATCTGCTGTCCTTACAAGATCCAAACATAGTGAAAGTTTTAAAACACAAGGAGAGTAAGTCTAACATGACTTCACTGCTTAGTTTAGCAGAAGCATATCTTTGGCAAGTGGGAATGGAAATCAAACTAGAAACATACAAAACTCAGGCAACAACTGAATGTGCCAATAAACAAATGAAAGAATATAAGGAGAAAGATCAGATGCAAAGGCAAGAAATGGGAAAAATGCTTAAATATAGTTGCAAGTGCAGCATACTCCTGGAACAACCTCATGTCAATCACTATCTGACACTGGTGGTAAATTTAAACCAAGAGATGAAAGGTTAATATTGGCAGCTCAGGATAGTGGACTACGTACACATTGGTTTACAAAGTCCATTGAACATGTGGAAGGGACAGACAAATGCAGGTTATGTAAAACAGAGCTGGAAACAGTTGCACATCTTGTTGCGAGCTGTGATATACTAATGGCAGATGGCTTATATACTGAAAGGCATAATAACGTGGCAAGACTGTTGCAATGGGGATTGTGCAAACATTACAATATTGAAGTAGCCGAGAAGCATTGGAAATATGAGCCACAAAGCATCACAAAGAATGATGAAGTTTATATGACATGGAAACAACCATTACTATCAATTCAAAAAATAGATGCAAGAAAACCAGATATAACAGTCCATGAAAAAAAGACAAAAGTAGCATTAATTACTGAAATTGCTACACCCATTCATTACAGTGTATTATGTATTGAGAAACACAAAGTCATAAAATACCAGGATTTGCAGGCAGAAACAAGGGCAATGCGAAAGAAAGGTATCCAGAAGTTTCCAATAGTAGTAGGAGCAATGATCCTCATAAAAAATAATTTACAGTTGTAAATAGATATGCTACTGATACATGTAATTTCATATGAATTGCAAAAGTTCGGTTTTGCCAAGGGCAGATCATGCCTACTAAACTTGGTGGATTTCTTCAAGAGGTTCAATAGAGCCATGAATGAGGGCAAAATGGTACATACTGCCTATCTTGACCTGGCAAAGGCATTTAACACAATACCTCACTTAGGTATTATAGAAAAATTCACAAATGTAGGCATAAAGCCCTATGTCACCCAATGGATAGCTACATTTCTTACAGATAGAACAAATGAAGTTAGGGTAGAGGAATCCACCTCCACCAAGTGGTTTGTTACAAGTGGTGCCCCACAGGGCTTGGTTCTGGGACCTCTCCTCTTTGGAATATACTTCTCTGAAGTCAAGGCAAATGGAGAGGGATATTGGCTGACCAAATTTACTGATGGCTGCAAGATGTGTGCAATCATTAAATTCCCCAGAGATATAGATATCCTCCAGGAGGGTCTGATACAAACAAATAACTAGTGCCAGAACCATTGTTTAAAACCCAGTGAAAAAATGCATAATTATACCCTTTGAGGAGATGACCACTCTGCAAATTACAACACTGATAACACCACCCTAACAGCAGAGCCACTGGGGTCAGAATTGGGAACTCAGGTTGACAGTAACATGAACTTTGATTACCATATGATCATGGTAGTGAGAAAATCCTTCTACATGGTGCAACTTACAAGTAAAGGCACGGCATCCAGATCAAAGGAGATCATAGTCCCACTATACTCGGCCCTCATTAGACTAATAATCAAGTGCAATGTACCTTTTGGCATGTACTTGACCAGATATTTGCAACAGCTGGAGTGTCCACAGTTTTCTCACTAAAAGAATAAAGGGTTTAAATGATATATTTTATGCAGACCACCTCAAAGTCTTGTCCCTGTACTTTTTCTTACAGACTACTGAGGGGCGATCTATGCCTAACTTACAATACATTCTCCAATCCAGCCCCAATGGATCTGCTACACATTCTCAAATTAAACAGCACTAGAATTACCCCATCTAAAAATCTAAACCTTGTTGGTGACATAAACAATAGATATTGGAGGTACAGGTATGTGTCTCAGAGAGTAAAAAAACTCTTAGGGATGCAATGAGTTACAGAAAACAGTCTAAGCACTGATTTTGTACCTGCTGCATGGAGAACAGCAACTATCATTCTGTTACATAAAGGAGGCACCTCCACTGACCCTGGGAACAATAGAACCATAAGCCTGACCAGCTTAATCTGCAAGGTCTTATCAACAAAGATAATGGAGACCTCCAAATGCTCAACCTGACCCAGTCTGGCTTCATTAAAGGGAGATCCTGCCTCTTGAACTTGGTGGACTTCTTTGAGACAGTCACCAATGCCCTGGACAAAGGCAAATCTGTGCATACAGTCTACCTGGACCTGGTCAAGGCCTTTGACATCATCCCCACTCAGGCATCATTGATAAACTCACTCAGCTGGAGAGCAACCCTTATATTGTCAGATGGGTTGCAAACTGGCTCACCGATAGAATGCACACAGTGATGCAGATGTGTATAAGCAAATAGGTACCTTAGTTAAATGTCTGTTGTTGGAGCTTACTTCAAAGGCTTTCATGTAAGGGATAGTCTCTAAAACAATTCTTGAAGCAACACAGTTGAGCCCTGCAGTGTAAAGTCCACTGTAATATACAAAAAAGCACACTACCACGGCTTGGAAACACTCGCTGATACTTTATTAAACCAAGTTATAAAAGATTGAGCGCTTTCTTCCCTATGTCCAGGGATTTCATCAGAATCTACATATGTTCAATATTCCCCCCTTTAAATACTTTGTTAAAATGGTGATGTCACTCATTAAGAACTGATAGGACATATTTAAAGCGCAACAAACATAAAAACTTTCTTTTACACATTCTTTAAAACATTCATAAAATCCATATAAATAGACTAAATACCTCATATAGAAAGTACTGTTCTCCTTTCCACTTCCTATCTGTAAAAACATTCTATTTAAAATTAATTTCATAAATTCCACTTTTTTATTTAATAATAATATAGATATTACTTCATTTAACCTGGGGTTAGACTTGCTTGCAATTTAATTTGCAATTTAGTTTCCCTGTCCTCTATATGGCTTCTATAGTCACCACCCCTCGGATTTTTTACCAGTTTTTCTAAAATACTAAATCTAAATTCTTTACAGTCCTGGGAGTTACTAATGTGCCTATATAGGGCATTGTTGACATTTTTGGTACTTATTTGGTATGTGTTCATATATCCTGTCCCTTAATTTTCTCTCAGTTTTACCTACATAGAAACTGGGACAGGATTTACACATAGCCAAATAAATTACTCCTGTAGTTTGACAATTCCCTTTCTCAGGTCTCACTACAGCTTTTAAAAATTTATTAATTTTTATCTTATCTTCTATGTAAATATACTTGCATTGGGAACAATTACCACATTTTGTGGTACCATACTTACTACTATTCTTGGTAGCCATTTCAAAGTTCTTTTTCAAGTTTGGGCCTACTTTGTAGTCAAAGTTAGGTTTACTACCTCCAATATTCCACAGTTTTGGGTTATTCCTAAGAATAGCCCAGTTTTTATTTACAATGATTTCTACCTCTGTTGCATTACTACCATATGGGACAATCATAGCTCTTTCAAATATTTTATTTTCTACTTCTTTTGTATTTTTACCTTCTTTTAAAGTACTAGAATTCCCTAATAGTGGCTTATATTTCTTGCCCCATTCGTTTCTAACATAATCCACATATTCATTTATAATTTTCATGGTGTAGCCCCTTTCTTGAAACATTTTAGCTACCTCCATTAATTCGCCCTCTAAATCTTCTTGTTTCGAGGTCATTCTGGCTATTCTTATTAGTTGTCCTTTTACTATACTGTTCTTTTGTCTAACTGGATGGTCACTAGAGTATTGCAAATAAGAATTGCTAAAGGATGGTTTCCTGTATACTTGCAAATAAGAATTGCTAAAGGATGGTTTCCTGTATACTTTGGATTTAAAGCAGTTGTTATCTTTTTCTATGCATGTGTCCAAGTAATTTATTCCTTTCTTGTCATATACATATGTGAACTTTAAAAATCCTGTACTTTCATTTAAATGTTGGACCAAGTCTTTTATTCTATTCTCTGGGCCTTTCCATAAAATAAAGATGTCATCCAGGAATCTCACATATAATCTCATGTATTGGGAAAACTCACTATGAAACACATACTTTTGTTCCCACTCTAAAAGTACAACATTGGCAAACACAGGGACACAGGAAGCCCCCATAGCTACGCCTCTGTGTTGCTTATAATATTCTCCATCAAATATTATGTAGTTGTAATCAAAAACTATTTCCATGAATTCTACTATTAACTATTTCTTATCATTTTCTAACAGAGTGTTCTTATGAAGACAGTCTCCAAAAAATTCTAGACCTTCGTTTTTAGGGATAGATGTAAATAAATCTACTACGTCTATAGTTAAAAAATTATATCCTTATCTCAAAGGTCTTTCTTTATTCTTCCTAGAAACTCCCAAGAATCATTGAGAGTATGCTCACCATTCATAACCTGCTGTTTCAACCATTTATCTATGACTACTCTAAAAGGATATGTTTTTGATCCACGTCTATCTACAATTGGTCTAAAAACTAAATTTTCCAATCCTTTATGAGTCTTTGGTATTCCAAAGATGGTGGCTACTTTTGGATTCAAAACTTTTAAGTAATTGTATAATTCTCCTGTAATTTTTGTTCTAAAAGGTAGTCTTCCAGATAATAATCTATCCTTTTATGACTGATATGTATTTCATTAAGTGAGGATGGTTGATATGTTAATAAATCATTGAGAATTTCAAAATTCTTGAAGCAGACAATTGGTCCCCTGTCCATGCCATCACACACACACAAAAAAAAATACAAACCAGATGTTCAGTCCAGAGCAAAAAC